>NW_027370436.1:0-35990 GCF_046119375.1 Phyllobates terribilis | reverse complement strand
TACCAGAAATGTTTGAAGCTACTGACTGAATGAAAGGAGCTGGCATCTCACTCTCTTTGAATCTTCTTTATCATGCTAGGATTAACAGGAAAAAGCAAAAAATTTCAGAATTGCACCTGCAATGTGGAGATATTTACTGTTTGTGCATTTACAATATTCATTGATTTTTGCCATTGAAAAACGTCCAGAAATGTTTGAAGCTACTGACTGAATGAAAGGAGCTGGCATCTCACTCTCTTTGAATCTTCTTTATCATGCTAGGATTAACAGGAAAAAGCTAAAAATTTCAGAATTGCACCTTGCAATGTGGAGATATTACTGTTTGTGCATTTACAATATTCATTGATTTTTGCCATTGAAAAAACATGTTTTTCATATACCAGAAATGTTTGAAGCTCTGACTGAATGAAAGGAGCTGGCATCTCCACTCTCTTTGAATCTTCTTTATCATGCTAGGATTAGCAGGAAAAGCAAAGAATTTCAGAATTGCACCTTGCAATGTGGAGATATTACTGTTTGTGCATTTACAATATTCATTGATTTTTGCCATTGAAAAACATGTTTTTCATATACCCAGAAATGTTTGAAGCTACTGACTGAATGAAAGGAGCTGGCATCTCACTCTCTTTGAATCTTCTTTATCATGCTAAGAGGAGCAGGAAAAAGCAAAAAATTTCAGAATTGCACTTGCAATGCGGAGAAATTACTGTTTGTGCATTTACAATATTCATTGATTTTTGCCATTGAAAAACGTCCAGAAATGATTGAAGCTACTGACTGAATGAAAGGAGCTGTCATCTCACTCTCTTTTGAATCTTCTTTATCATGCTAAGAGGAGCAGGAAAATGCAAAAATTTCAGAATTGCACCTTGCAATGCGGAGAAATTACTGTTTGTGCATTTACAATATTCATTGATTTTTGCCATTGAAAAATGTCCAGAAATGATTGAAGCTACTGACTGAATGAAAGGAGCTGGCATCTCACTCTCTTTGGAATCTTCTTTATCATGCTAGGATTAGCAGGAAAAAGCAAAAAATTTCAGAATTGCACCTTGCAATGTGGAGATATTACTGTTTGTGCATTTACAATATTCATTGATTTTGCCATTGAAAAACATGTTTTTCATATACCAGAAATGTTTGAAGCTACTGCTGAATGAAAGGAGCTGGCATCTCACTCTCTTTGAATCTCTTTATCATGCTAGGATTAACAGGAAAAAGCAAAAAATTTCAGAATTTCACCTTGCAATGTGGAGATATTACTGTTTGTGCATTTACAATATTCATTGATTTTTGCCATTGAAAAACATGTTTTTCATATACCAGAAATGTTTGAAGCTACTGACTGAATGAAAGGAGCTGGCATCTCACTCTCTTTGAATCTTCTTTATCATGCTAGGCTTAACAGGAAAAAGCAAAAAATTTCAGAATTGCACCTTGCAATTTGGAGATATTACTGTTTGTGCATTTACAATATTCATTGATTTTTGCCATTGGAAAAACGTCCAGAAATGTTTGAAGCTACTGACTGAATGAAAGGAGCTGGCATCTCACTCTCTTTGAAATCTTCTTTATCATGCTAGGATTAGCAGGAAAAAGCAAAAAATTTCAGAATTGCACCTTGCAATGTGGAGATATTACTGTTTGTGCATTTAAATATTCATTGATTTTTGCCATTGAAAAACATGTTTTTTCATATACCAGAAATGTTTGAAGCTACTGACTGAATGAAAGGAGCTGGCATCTCACTCTCTTTGAATCTTCTTTAATCATGCTAGGATTAACAGGAAAAAGCAAAAAATTTCAGAATTGCAACCTTGCAATGTGGAGATATTACTGTTTGTGCATTTACAATATTCATTGATTTTTGGCCATTGAAAAACATGTTTTTCATATACCAGAAATGTTTGAAGCTACTGACTGAATGAAAGGAGCTGGCATCTCACTCTCTTTGAATCTTCTTTATCATGCTAGGATTAACAGGAAAAAGCAAAAAATTTCAGAATTGCACCTTGCAATGTGGAGATATTACTGTTTGTGCATTTACAATATTCATTGATTTTTGCCATTGAAAAACGTCCAGAAATGTTTGAAGCTACTGACTGAATGAAAGGAGCTGGCATCTCACTCTCTTTGAATCTTCTTTATCATGCTAGGATTAACAGGAAAAAGCAAAAAATTCAGAATTGCACCTTGCAATGTGGAGATATTTACTGTTTGTGCATTTACAATATTCATTGATTTTTGCCATTGAAAAACGTCCAGAAAATGTTTGAAGCTACTGACTGAATGAAAGGAGCTGGCATCTCACTCTCTTTGAATCTTCTTTATCATGCTAGGATTAGCAGGAAAAAGCAAAAAATTTCAGAATTGCACCTTGCAATGTGGAGATATTACTGTTTGTGCATTTACAATATTCATTGATTTTTGCCATTGAAAAACATGTTTTTCATATACCAGAAATGTTTGAAGCTACTGACTGAATGAAAGGAGCTGGCATCTCACTCTCTTTGAATCTTCTTTATCATGCTAGGATTAGCAGGAAAAAGCAAAAAATTTCAGAATTGCACCTTGCAATGTGGAGATATTACTGTTTGTGCATTTACAATATTCATTGATTTTTGCCATTGAAAAACATGTTTTTCATATACCAGAAATGTTTGAAGCTACTGACTGAATGAAAGGAGCTGGCATCTCACTCTCTTTGAATCTTCTTTATCATGCTAGGATTAACAGGAAAAAGCAAAAGAAATTTCAGAATTGCACCTTGCAATGTGGAGATATTACTGTTTGTGCATTTACAATATTCATTGATTTTTGCCATTGAAAAACGTCCAGAAATGTTTGAAGCTACTGACTGAATGAAAGGAGCTGGCATCTCACTCTCTTTGAATCTTCTTTATCATGCTAGGATTAACAGGAAAAAGCTAAAAATTTCAGAATTGCACCTTGCAATGTGGAGATATTACTGTTTGTGCATTTACAATATTCATTGATTTTTGCCATTGAAAAACATGTTTTTCATATACCAGAAATGTTTGAAGCTACTGACTGAATGAAAGGAGCTGGCATCTCACTCTCTTTGAATCTTCTTTATCATGCTAGGATTAGCAGGAAAAAGCAAAGAATTTCAGAATTGCACCTTGCAATGTGGAGATATTACTGTTTGTGCATTTACAATATTCATTGATTTTTGCCATTGAAAAACATGTTTTTCATATACCAGAAATGTTTGAAGCTACTGACTGAATGAAAGGAGCTGGCATCTCACTCTCTTTGAATCTTCTTTATCATGCTAAGAGGAGCAGGAAAAAGCAAAAAATTTCAGAATTGCACCTTGCAATGCGGAGAAATTACTGTTTGTGCATTTACAATATTCATTGATTTTTGCCATTGAAAAATGTCCAGAAATGATTGAAGCTACTGACTGAATGAAAGGAGCTGGCATCTCACTCTCTTTGAATCTTCTTTATCATGCTAGGATTAGCAGGAAAAAGCAAAAAATTTCAGAATTGCACCTTGCAATGTGGAGATATTACTGTTTGTGCATTTACAATATTCATTGATTTTTGCCATTGAAAAACATGTTTTTCATATACCAGAAATGTTTGAAGCTACTGACTGAATGAAAGGAGCTGGCATCTCACTCTCTTTGAATCTTCTTTATCATGCTAGGATTAACAGGAAAAAGCAAAAAATTTCAGAATTTCACCTTGCAATGTGGAGATATTACTGTTTGTGCATTTACAATATTCATTGATTTTTGCCATTGAAAAACATGTTTTTCATATACCAGAAATGTTTGAAGCTACTGACTGAATGAAAGGAGCTGGCATCTCACTCTCTTTGAATCTTCTTTATCATGCTAGGATTAACAGGAAAAAGCAAAAAATTTCAGAATTGCACCTTGCAATGTGGAGATATTACTGTTTGTGCATTTACAATATTCATTGATTTTTGCCATTGAAAAACGTCCAGAAATGTTTGAAGCTACTGACTGAATGAAAGGAGCTGGCATCTCACTCTCTTTGAATCTTCTTTATCATGCTAGGATTAGCAGGAAAAAGCAAAAAATTTCAGAATTGCACCTTGCAATGTGGAGATATTACTGTTTGTGCATTTACAATATTCATTGATTTTTGCCATTGAAAAACATGTTTTTCATATACCAGAAATGTTTGAAGCTACTGACTGAATGAAAGGAGCTGGCATCTCACTCTCTTTGAATCTTCTTTATCATGCTAGGATTAGCAGGAAAAAGCAAAAAATTTCAGAATTGCACCTTGCAATGTGGAGATATTACTGTTTGTGCATTTACAATATTCATTGATTTTTGCCATTGAAAAACGTTTTTCATATACCAGAAATGTTTGAAGCTACTGACTGAATGAAAGGAGCTGGCATCTCACTCTCTTTGAATCTTGTTTATCATGCTAGGATTAACAGGAAAAAGCAAAAAATTTCAGAATTGCACCTTGCAATGTGGAGATATTACTGTTTGTGCATTTACAATATTCATTGATTTTTGCCATTGAAAAACGTCCAGAAATGTTTGAAGCTACTGACTGAATGAAAGGAGCTGGCATCTCACTCTCTTTGAATCTTCTTTATCATGCTAGGATTAACAGGAAAAAGCTAAAAATTTCAGAATTGCACCTTGCAATGTGGAGATATTACTGTTTGTGCATTTACAATATTCATTGATTTTTGCCATTGAAAAACATGTTTTTCATATACCAGAAATGTTTGAAGCTACTGACTGAATGAAAGGAGCTGGCATCTCACTCTCTTTGAATCTTCTTTATCATGCTAGGATTAGCAGGAAAAAGCAAAAAATTTCAGAATTGCACCTTGCAATGTGGAGATATTACTGTTTGTGCATTTACAATATTCATTGATTTTTGCCATTGAAAAACATGTGTTTTTCATATACCAGAAATGTTTGAAGCTACTGACTGAATGAAAGGAGCTGGCATCTCACTCTCTTTGAATCTTCTTTATCATGCTAGGATTAGCAGGAAAAAGCAAAAAATTTCAGAATTGCACCTTGCAATGTGGAGATATTACTGTTTGTGCATTTACAATATTCATTGATTTTTGCCATTGAAAAACATGTTTTTCATATACCAGAAATGTTTGAAGCTACTGACTGAATGAAAGGAGCTGGCATCTCACTCTCTTTGAATCTTCTTTATCATGCTAGGATTAACAGGAAAAAGCAAAAAATTTCAGAATTGCACCTTGCAATGTGGAGATATTACTGTTTGTGCATTTACAATATTCATTGATTTTTGCCATTGAAAAACGTCCAGAAATGTTTGAAGCTACTGACTGAATGAAAGGAGCTGGCATCTCACTCTCTTTGAATCTTCTTTATCATGCTAGGATTAGCAGGAAAAAGCAAAAAATTTCAGAATTGCACCTTGCAATGTGGAGATATTACTGTTTGTGCATTTACAATATTCATTGATTTTTGCCATTGAAAAACATGTTTTTCATATACCAGAAATGTTTGAAGCTACTGACTGAATGAAAGGAGCTGGCATCTCACTCTCTTTGAATCTTCTTTATCATGCTAGGATTAACAGGAAAAAGCAAAAAATTTCAGAATTGCACCTTGCAATGTGGAGATATTACTGTTTGTGCATTTACAATATTCATTGATTTTTGCCATTGAAAAACGTCCAGAAATGTTTGAAGCTACTGACTGAATGAAAGGAGCTGGCATCTCACTCTCTTTGAATCTTCTTTATCATGCTAGGATTAACAGGAAAAAGCTAAAAATTTCAGAATTGCACCTTGCAATGTGGAGATATTACTGTTTGTGCATTTACAATATTCATTGATTTTTGCCATTGAAAAACATGTTTTTCATATGCCAGAAATGTTTGAAGCTACTGACTGAATGAAAGGAGCTGGCATCTCACTCTCTTTGAATCTTCTTTATCATGCTAGGATTAGCAGGAAAAAGCAAAGAATTTCAGAATTGCACCTTGCAATGTGGAGATATTACTGTTTGTGCATTTACAATATTCATTGATTTTTGCCATTGAAAAACATGTTTTTCATATACCAGAAATGTTTGAAGCTACTGACTGAATGAAAGGAGCTGGCATCTCACTCTCTTTGAATCTTCTTTATCATGCTAAGAGGAGCAGGAAAAAGCAAAAAATTTCAGAATTGCACCTTGCAATGCGGAGAAATTACTGTTTGTGCATTTACAATATTCATTGATTTTTGCCATTGAAAAACGTCCAGAAATGATTGAAGCTACTGACTGAATGAAAGGAGCTGTCATCTCACTCTCTTTGAATCTTCTTTATCATGCTAAGAGGAGCAGGAAAAAGCAAAAAATTTCAGAATTGCACCTTGCAATGCGGAGAAATTACTGTTTGTGCATTTACAATATTCATTGATTTTTGCCATTGAAAAATGTCCAGAAATGATTGAAGCTACTGACTGAATGAAAGGAGCTGGCATCTCACTCTCTTTGAATCTTCTTTATCATGCTAGGATTAGCAGGAAAAAGCAAAAAATTTCAGAATTGCACCTTGCAATGTGGAGATATTACTGTTTGTGCATTTACAATATTCATTGATTTTTGCCATTGAAAAACATGTTTTTCATATACCAGAAATGTTTGAAGCTACTGACTGAATGAAAGGAGCTGGCATCTCACTCTCTTTGAATCTTCTTTATCATGCTAGGATTAACAGGAAAAAGCAAAAAATTTCAGAATTTCACCTTGCAATGTGGAGATATTACTGTTTGTGCATTTACAATATTCATTGATTTTTGCCATTGAAAAACATGTTTTTCATATACCAGAAATGTTTGAAGCTACTGACTGAATGAAAGGAGCTGGCATCTCACTCTCTTTGAATCTTCTTTATCATGCTAGGATTAACAGGAAAAAGCAAAAAATTTCAGAATTGCACCTTGCAATGTGGAGATATTACTGTTTGTGCATTTACAATATTCATTGATTTTTGCCATTGAAAAACGTCCAGAAATGTTTGAAGCTACTGACTGAATGAAAGGAGCTGGCATCTCACTCTCTTTGAATCTTCTTTATCATGCTAGGATTAGCAGGAAAAAGCAAAAAATTTCAGAATTGCACCTTGCAATGTGGAGATATTACTGTTTGTGCATTTAAAATATTCATTGATTTTTGCCATTGAAAAACATGTTTTTCATATACCAGAAATGTTTGAAGCTACTGACTGAATGAAAGGAGCTGGCATCTCACTCTCTTTGAATCTTCTTTATCATGCTAGGATTAACAGGAAAAAGCAAAAAATTTCAGAATTGCACCTTGCAATGTGGAGATATTACTGTTTGTGCATTTACAATATTCATTGATTTTTGCCATTGAAAAACATGTTTTTCATATACCAGAAATGTTTGAAGCTACTGACTGAATGAAAGGAGCTGGCATCTCACTCTCTTTGAATCTTCTTTATCATGCTAGGATTAACAGGAAAAAGCAAAAAATTTCAGAATTGCACCTTGCAATGTGGAGATATTACTGTTTGTGCATTTACAATATTCATTGATTTTTGCCATTGAAAAACGTCCAGAAATGTTTGAAGCTACTGACTGAATGAAAGGAGCTGGCATCTCACTCTCTTTGAATCTTCTTTATCATGCTAGGATTAACAGGAAAAAGCAAAAAATTTCAGAATTGCACCTTGCAATGTGGAGATATTACTGTTTGTGCATTTACAATATTCATTGATTTTTGCCATTGAAAAACGTCCAGAAATGTTTGAAGCTACTGACTGAATGAAAGGAGCTGGCATCTCACTCTCTTTGAATCTTCTTTATCATGCTAGGATTAGCAGGAAAAAGCAAAAAATTTCAGAATTGCACCTTGCAATGTGGAGATATTACTGTTTGTGCATTTACAATATTCATTGATTTTTGCCATTGAAAAACATGTTTTTCATATACCAGAAATGTTTGAAGCTACTGACTGAATGAAAGGAGCTGGCATCTCACTCTCTTTGAATCTTCTTTATCATGCTAGGATTAGCAGGAAAAAGCAAAAAATTTCAGAATTGCACCTTGCAATGTGGAGATATTACTGTTTGTGCATTTACAATATTCATTGATTTTTGCCATTGAAAAACATGTTTTTCATATACCAGAAATGTTTGAAGCTACTGACTGAATGAAAGGAGCTGGCATCTCACTCTCTTTGAATCTTCTTTATCATGCTAGGATTAACAGGAAAAAGCAAAAAATTTCAGAATTGCACCTTGCAATGTGGAGATATTACTGTTTGTGCATTTACAATATTCATTGATTTTTGCCATTGAAAAACGTCCAGAAATGTTTGAAGCTACTGACTGAATGAAAGGAGCTGGCATCTCACTCTCTTTGAATCTTCTTTATCATGCTAGGATTAACAGGAAAAAGCTAAAAATTTCAGAATTGCACCTTGCAATGTGGAGATATTACTGTTTGTGCATTTACAATATTCATTGATTTTTGCCATTGAAAAACATGTTTTTCATATACCAGAAATGTTTGAAGCTACTGACTGAATGAAAGGAGCTGGCATCTCACTCTCTTTGAATCTTCTTTATCATGCTAGGATTAGCAGGAAAAAGCAAAAAATTTCAGAATTGCACCTTGCAATGTGGAGATATTATTGTTTGTGCATTTACAATATTCATTGATTTTTGCCATTGAAAAACATGTTTTTCATATACCAGAAATGTTTGAAGCTACTGACTGAATGAAAGGAGCTGGCATCTCACTCTCTTTGAATCTTCTTTATCATGCTAGGATTAACAGGAAAAAGCAAAAAATTTCAGATTTTCACCTTGCAATGTGGAGATATTACTGTTTGTGCATTTACAATATTCATTGATTTTTGCCATTGAAAAACATGTTTTTCATATACCAGAAATGTTTGAAGCTACTGACTGAATGAAAGGAGCTGGCATCTCACTCTCTTTGAATCTTCTTTATCATGCTAGGATTAACAGGAAAAAGCAAAAAATTTCAGAATTGCACCTTGCAATGTGGAGATATTACTGTTTGTGCATTTACAATATTCATTGATTTTTGCCATTGAAAAACGTCCAGAAATGTTTGAAGCTACTGACTGAATGAAAGGAGCTGGCATCTCACTCTCTTTGAATCTTCTTTATCATGCTAGGATTAACAGGAAAAAGCTAAAAATTTCAGAATTGCACCTTGCAATGTGGAGATATTACTGTTTGTGCATTTACAATATTCATTGATTTTTGCCATTGAAAAACATGTTTTTCATATACCAGAAATGTTTGAAGCTACTGACTGAATGAAAGGAGCTGGCATCTCACTCTCTTTGAATCTTGTTTATCATGCTAGGATTAGCAGGAAAAAGCAAAAAATTTCAGAATTGCACCTTGCAATGTGGAGATATTACTGTTTGTGCATTTACAATATTCATTGATTTTTGCCATTGAAAAACGTCCAGAAATGTTTGAAGCTACTGACTGAATGAAAGGAGCTGGCATCTCACTCTCTTTGAATCTTCTTTATCATGCTAGGATTAACAGGAAAAAGCTAAAAATTTCAGAATTGCACCTTGCAATGTGGAAATATTACTGTTTGTGCATTTACAATATTCATTGATTTTTGCCATTGAAAAACATGTTTTTCATATACCAGAAATGTTTGAAGCTACTGACTGAATGAAAGGAGCTGGCATCTCACTCTCTTTGAATCTTCTTTATCATGCTAGGATTAGCAGGAAAAAGCAAAAAATTTCAGAATTGCACCTTGCAATGTGGAGATATTACTGTTTGTGCATTTACAATATTCATTGATTTTTGCCATTGAAAAACATGTGATTTTCATATACCAGAAATGTTTGAAGCTACTGACTGAATGAAAGGAGCTGGCATCTCACTCTCTTTGAATCTTCTTTATCATGCTAGGATTAGCAGGAAAAAGCAAAAAATTTCAGAATTGCACCTTGCAATGTGGAGATATTACTGTTTGTGCATTTACAATATTCATTGATTTTTGCCATTGAAAAACATGTTTTTCATATACCAGAAATGTTTGAAGCTACTGACTGAATGAAAGGAGCTGGCATCTCACTCTTTTTGAATCTTCTTTATCATGCTAGGATTAACAGGAAAAAGCAAAAAATTTCAGAATTGCACCTTGCAATGTGGAGATATTACTGTTTGTGCATTTACAATATTCATTGATTTTTGCCATTGAAAAACGTTCAGAAATGTTTGAAGCTACTGACTGAATGAAAGGAGCTGGCATCTCACTCTCTTTGAATCTTCTTTATCATGCTAGGATTAGCAGGAAAAAGCAAAAAATTTCAGAATTGCACCTTGCAATGTGGAGATATTACTGTTTGTGCATTTACAATATTCATTGATTTTTGCCATTGAAAAACATGTTTTTCATATACCAGAAATGTTTGAAGCTACTGACTGAATGAAAGGAGCTGGCATCTCACTCTCTTTGAATCTTCTTTATCATGCTAGGATTAACAGGAAAAAGCAAAAAATTTCAGAATTGCACCTTGCAATGTGGAGATATTACTGTTTGTGCATTTACAATATTCATTGATTTTTGCCATTGAAAAACGTCCAGAAATGTTTGAAGCTACTGACTGAATGAAAGGAGCTGGCATCTCACTCTCTTTGAATCTTCTTTATCATGCTAGGATTAGCAGGAAAAAGCAAAAAATTTCAGAATTGCACCTTGCAATGTGGAGATATTACTGTTTGTGCATTTACAATATTCATTGATTTTTGCCATTGAAAAACATGTTTTTCATATACCAGAAATGTTTGAAGCTACTGACTGAATGAAAGGAGCTGGCATCTCACTCTCTTTGAATCTTCTTTATCATGCTAGGATTAGCAGGAAAAAGCAAAAAATTTCAGAATTGCACCTTGCAATGTGGAGATATTACTGTTTGTGCATTTACAATATTCATTGATTTTTGCCATTGAAAAACGTTTTTCATATACCAGAAATGTTTGAAGCTACTGACTGAATGAAAGGAGCTGGCATCTCACTCTCTTTGAATCTTCTTTATCATGCTAGGATTAACAGGAAAAAGCAAAAAATTTCAGAATTGCACCTTGCAATGTGGAGATATTACTGTTTGTGCATTTACAATATTCATTGATTTTTGCCATTGAAAAACATCCAGAAATGTTTGAAGCTACTGACTGAATGAAAGGAGCTGGCATCTCACTCTCTTTGAATCTTCTTTATCATGCTAGGATTAGCAGGAAAAAGCAAAAAATTTCAGAATTGCACCTTGCAATGTGGAGATATTACTGTTTGTGCATTTACAATATTCATTGATTTTTGCCATTGAAAAACATGTTTTTCATATACCAGAAATGTTTGAAGCTACTGACTGAATGAAAGGAGCTGGCATCTCACTCTCTTTGAATCTTCTTTATCATGCTAGGATTAGCAGGAAAAAGCAAAAAATTTCAGAATTGCACCTTGCAATGTGGAGATATTACTGTTTGTGCATTTACAATATTCATTGATTTTTGCCATTGAAAAACGTTTTTCATATACCAGAAATGTTTGAAGCTACTGACTGAATGAAAGGAGCTGGCATCTCACTCTCTTTGAATCTTCTTTATCATGCTAGGATTAACAGGAAAAAGCAAAAAATTTCAGAATTGCACCTTGCAATGTGGAGATATTACTGTTTGTGCATTTACAATATTCATTGATTTTTGCCATTGAAAAACGTCCAGAAATGTTTGAAGCTACTGACTGAATGAAAGGAGCTGGCATCTCACTCTCTTTGAATCTTCTTTATCATGCTAGGATTAACAGGAAAAAGCAAAAAATTTCAGAATTGCACCTTGCAATGTGGAGATATTACTGTTTGTGCATTTACAATATTCATTGATTTTTGCCATTGAAAAACGTCCAGAAATGTTTGAAGCTACTGACTGAATGAAAGGAGCTGGCATCTCACTCTCTTTGAATCTTCTTTATCATGCTAGGATTAGCAGGAAAAAGCAAAAAATTTCAGAATTGCACCTTGCAATGTGGAGATATTACTGTTTGTGCATTTACAATATTCATTGATTTTTGCCATTGAAAAACATGTTTTTCATATACCAGAAATGTTTGAAGCTACTGACTGAATGAAAGGAGCTGGCATCTCACTCTCTTTGAATCTTCTTTATCATGCTAGGATTAGCAGGAAAAAGCAAAAAATTTCAGAATTGCACCTTGCAATGTGGAGATATTACTGTTTGTGCATTTACAATATTCATTGATTTTTGCCATTGAAAAACATGTTTTTCATATACCAGAAATGTTTGAAGCTACTGACTGAATGAAAGGAGCTGGCATCTCACTCTCTTTGAATCTTCTTTATCATGCTAGGATTAACAGGAAAAAGCAAAAAATTTCAGAATTGCACCTTGCAATGTGGAGATATTACTGTTTGTGCATTTACAATATTCATTGATTTTTGCCATTGAAAAACGTCCAGAAATGTTTGAAGCTACTGACTGAATGAAAGGAGCTGGCATCTCACTCTCTTTGAATCTTCTTTATCATGCTAGGATTAACAGGAAAAAGCTAAAAATTTCAGAACTGCACCTTGCAATGTGGAGATATTACTGTTTGTGCATTTACAATATTCATTGATTTTTGCCATTGAAAAACATGTTTTTCATATACCAGAAATGTTTGAAGCTACTGACTGAATGAAAGGAGCTGGCATCTCACTCTCTTTGAATCTTCTTTATCATGCTAGGATTAGCAGGAAAAAGCAAAGAATTTCAGAATTGCACCTTGCAATGTGGAGATATTACTGTTTGTGCATTTACAATATTCATTGATTTTTGCCATTGAAAAACATGTTTTTCATATACCAGAAATGTTTGAAGCTACTGACTGAATGAAAGGAGCTGGCATCTCACTCTCTTTGAATCTTCTTTATCATGCTAGGATTAGCAGGAAAAAGCAAAAAATTTCAGAATTGCACCTTGCAATGTGGAGATATTACTGTTTGTGCATTTACAATATTCATTGATTTTTGCCATTGAAAAACATGTTTTTCATATACCAGAAATGTTTGAAGCTACTGACTGAATGAAAGGAGCTGGCATCTCACTCTCTTTGAATCTTCTTTATCATGCTAGGATTAACAGGAAAAAGCAAAAAATTTCAGAATTGCACCTTGCAATGTGGAGATATTACTGTTTGTGCATTTACAATATTCATTGATTTTTGCCATTGAAAAACGTCCAGAAATGTTTGAAGCTACTGACTGAATGAAAGGAGCTGGCATCTCACTCTCTTTGAATCTTCTTTATCATGCTAGGATTAGCAGGAAAAAGCAAAAAATTTCAGAATTGCACCTTGCAATGTGGAGATATTACTGTTTGTGCATTTACAATATTCATTGATTTTTGCCATTGAAAAACATGTTTTTCATATACCAGAAATGTTTGAAGCTACTGACTGAATGAAAGGAGCTGGCATCTCACTCTCTTTGAATCTTCTTTATCATGCTAGGATTAGCAGGAAAAAGCAAAAAATTTCAGAATTGCACCTTGCAATGTGGAGATATTACTGTTTGTGCATTTACAATATTCATTGATTTTTGCCATTGAAAAACATGTTTTTCATATACCAGAAATGTTTGAAGCTACTGACTGAATGAAAGGAGCTGGCATCTCACTCTCTTTGAATCTTCTTTATCATGCTAGGATTAACAGGAAAAAGCAAAAAATTTCAGAATTGCACCTTGCAATGTGGAGATATTACTGTTTGTGCATTTACAATATTCATTGATTTTTGCCATTGAAAAACATCCAGAAATGTTTGAAGCTACTGACTGAATGAAAGGAGCTGGCATCTCACTCTCTTTGAATCTTCTTTATCATGCTAGGATTAGCAGGAAAAAGCAAAAAATTTCAGAATTGCACCTTGCAATGTGGAGATATTACTGTTTGTGCATTTACAATATTCATTGATTTTTGCCATTGAAAAACATGTTTTTCATATACCAGAAATGTTTGAAGCTACTGACTGAATGAAAGGAGCTGGCATCTCACTCTCTTTGAATCTTCTTTATCATGCTAGGATTAGCAGGAAAAAGCAAAAAATTTCAGAATTGCACCTTGCAATGTGGAGATATTACTGTTTGTGCATTTACAATATTCATTGATTTTTGCCATTGAAAAACGTTTTTCATATACCAGAAATGTTTGAAGCTACTGACTGAATGAAAGGAGCTGGCATCTCACTCTCTTTGAATCTTCTTTATCATGCTAGGATTAACAGGAAAAAGCAAAAAATTTCAGAATTGCACCTTGCAATGTGGAGATATTACTGTTTGTGCATTTACAATATTCATTGATTTTTGCCATTGAAAAACGTCCAGAAATGTTTGAAGCTACTGACTGAATGAAAGGAGCTGGCATCTCACTCTCTTTGAATCTTCTTTATCATGCTAGGATTAACAGGAAAAAGCAAAAAATTTCAGAATTGCACCTTGCAATGTGGAGATATTACTGTTTGTGCATTTACAATATTCATTGATTTTTGCCATTGAAAAACGTCCAGAAATGTTTGAAGCTACTGACTGAATGAAAGGAGCTGGCATCTCACTCTCTTTGAATCTTCTTTATCATGCTAGGATTAGCAGGAAAAAGCAAAAAATTTCAGAATTGCACCTTGCAATGTGGAGATATTACTGTTTGTGTATTTACAATATTCATTGATTTTTGCCATTGAAAAACATGTTTTTCATATACCAGAAATGTTTGAAGCTACTGACTGAATGAAAGGAGCTGGCATCTCACTCTCTTTGAATCTTCTTTATCATGCTAGGATTAGCAGGAAAAAGCAAAAAATTTCAGAATTGCACCTTGCAATGTGGAGATATTACTGTTTGTGCATTTACAATATTCATTGATTTTTGCCATTGAAAAACATGTTTTTCATATACCAGAAATGTTTGAAGCTACTGACTGAATGAAAGGAGCTGGCATCTCACTCTCTTTGAATCTTCTTTATCATGCTAGGATTAACAGGAAAAAGCAAAAAATTTCAGAATTGCACCTTGCAATGTGGAGATATTACTGTTTGTGCATTTACAATATTCATTGATTTTTGCCATTGAAAAACGTCCAGAAATGTTTGAAGCTACTGACTGAATGAAAGGAGCTGGCATCTCACTCTCTTTGAATCTTCTTTATCATGCTAGGATTAACAGGAAAAAGCTAAAAATTTCAGAACTGCACCTTGCAATGTGGAGATATTACTGTTTGTGCATTTACAATATTCATTGATTTTTGCCATTGAAAAACATGTTTTTCATATACCAGAAATGTTTGAAGCTACTGACTGAATGAAAGGAGCTGGCATCTCACTCTCTTTGAATCTTCTTTATCATGCTAGGATTAGCAGGAAAAAGCAAAAAATTTCAGAATTGCACCTTGCAATGTGGAGATATTACTGTTTGTGCATTTACAATATTCATTGATTTTTGCCATTGAAAAACATGTTTTTCATATACCAGAAATGTTTGAAGCTACTGACTGAATGAAAGGAGCTGGCATCTCACTCTCTTTGAATCTTCTTTATCATGCTAGGATTAGCAGGAAAAAGCAAAAAATTTCAGAATTGCACCTTGCAATGTGGAGATATTACTGTTTGTGCATTTACAATATTCATTGATTTTTGCCATTGAAAAACATGTTTTTCATATACCAGAAATGTTTGAAGCTACTGACTGAATGAAAGGAGCTGGCATCTCACTCTCTTTGAATCTTCTTTATCATGCTAGGATTAACAGGAAAAAGCAAAAAATTTCAGAATTGCACCTTGCAATGTGGAGATATTACTGTTTGTGCATTTACAATATTCATTGATTTTTGCCATTGAAAAACGTCCAGAAATGTTTGAAGCTACTGACTGAATGAAAGGAGCTGGCATCTCACTCTCTTTGAATCTTCTTTATCATGCTAGGATTAACAGGAAAAAGCTAAAAATTTCAGAATTGCACCTTGCAATGTGGAGATATTACTGTTTGTGCATTTACAATATTCATTGATTTTTGCCATTGAAAAACATGTTTTTCATATACCAGAAATGTTTGAAGCTACTGACTGAATGAAAGGAGCTGGCATCTCACTCTCTTTGAATCTTCTTTATCATGCTAGGATTAGCAGGAAAAAGCAAAAAATTTCAGAATTGCACCTTGCAATGTGGAGATATTACTGTTTGTGCATTTACAATATTCATTGATTTTTGCCATTGAAAAACATGTTTTTCATATACCAGAAATGTTTGAAGCTACTGACTGAATGAAAGGAGCTGGCATCTCACTCTCTTTGAATCTTCTTTATCATGCTAGGATTAACAGGAAAAAGCAAAAAATTTCAGAATTTCACCTTGCAATGTGGAGATATTACTGTTTGTGCATTTACAATATTCATTGATTTTTGCCATTGAAAAACATGTTTTTCATATACCAGAAATGTTTGAAGCTACTGACTGAATGAAAGGAGCTGGCATCTCACTCTCTTTGAATCTTCTTTATCATGCTAGGATTAACAGGAAAAAGCAAAAAATTTCAGAATTGCACCTTGCAATGTGGAGATATTACTGTTTGTGCATTTACAATATTCATTGATTTTTGCCATTGAAAAACGTCCAGAAATGTTTGAAGCTACTGACTGAATGAAAGGAGCTGGCATCTCACTCTCTTTGAATCTTCTTTATCATGCTAGGATTAACAGGAAAAAGCTAAAAATTTCAGAATTGCACCTTGCAATGTGGAGATATTACTGTTTGTGCATTTACAATATTCATTGATTTTTGCCATTGAAAAACATGTTTTTCATATACCAGAAATGTTTGAAGCTACTGACTGAATGAAAGGAGCTGGCATCTCACTCTCTTTGAATCTTGTTTATCATGCTAGGATTAGCAGGAAAAAGCAAAAAATTTCAGAATTGCACCTTGCAATGTGGAGATATTACTGTTTGTGCATTTACAATATTCATTGATTTTTGCCATTGAAAAACGTCCAGAAATGTTTGAAGCTACTGACTGAATGAAAGGAGCTGGCATCTCACTCTCTTTGAATCTTCTTTATCATGCTAGGATTAACAGGAAAAAGCTAAAAATTTCAGAATTGCACCTTGCAATGTGGAGATATTACTGTTTGTGCATTTACAATATTCATTGATTTTTGCCATTGAAAAACATGTTTTTCATATACCAGAAATGTTTGAAGCTACTGACTGAATGAAAGGAGCTGGCATCTCACTCTCTTTGAATCTTCTTTATCATGCTAGGATTAGCAGGAAAAAGCAAAAAATTTCAGAATTGCACCTTGCAATGTGGAGATATTACTGTTTGTGCATTTACAATATTCATTGATTTTTGCCATTGAAAAACATGTGATTTTCATATACCAGAAATGTTTGAAGCTACTGACTGAATGAAAGGAGCTGGCCTCTCACTCTCTTTGAATCTTCTTTATCATGCTAGGATTAGCAGGAAAAAGCAAAAAATTTCAGAATTGCACCTTGCAATGTGGAGATATTACTGTTTGTGCATTTACAATATTCATTGATTTTTGCCATTGAAAAAGATGTTTTTCATATACCAGAAATGTTTGAAGCTACTGACTGAATGAAAGGAGCTGGCATCTCACTCTCTTTGAATCTTCTTTATCATGCTAGGATTAACAGGAAAAAGCAAAAAATTTCAGAATTGCACCTTGCAATGTGGAGATATTACTGTTTGTGCATTTACAATATTCATTGATTTTTGCCATTGAAAAACGTCCAGAAATGTTTGAAGCTACTGACTGAATGAAAGGAGCTGGCATCTCACTCTCTTTGAATCTTCTTTATCATGCTAGGATTAGCAGGAAAAAGCAAAAAATTTCAGAATTGCACCTTGCAATGTGGAGATATTACTGTTTGTGCATTTACAATATTCATTGATTTTTGCCATTGAAAAACATGTTTTTCATATACCAGAAATGTTTGAAGCTACTGACTGAATGAAAGGAGCTGGCATCTCACTCTCTTTGAATCTTCTTTATCATGCTAGGATTAGCAGGAAAAAGCAAAAAATTTCAGAATTGCACCTTGCAATGTGGAGATATTACTGTTTGTGCATTTACAATATTCATTGATTTTTGCCATTGAAAAACGTTTTTCATATACCAGAAATGTTTGAAGCTACTGACTGAATGAAAGGAGCTGGCATCTCACTCTCTTTGAATCTTCTTTATCATGCTAGGATTAACAGGAAAAAGCAAAAAATTTCAGAATTGCACCTTGCAATGTGGAGATATTACTGTTTGTGCATTTACAATATTCATTGATTTTTGCCATTGAAAAACATCCAGAAATGTTTGAAGCTACTGACTGAATGAAAGGAGCTGGCATCTCACTCTCTTTGAATCTTCTTTATCATGCTAGGATTAGCAGGAAAAAGCAAAAAATTTCAGAATTGCACCTTGCAATGTGGAGATATTACTGTTTGTGCATTTACAATATTCATTGATTTTTGCCATTGAAAAACATGTTTTTCATATACCAGAAATGTTTGAAGCTACTGACTGAATGAAAGGAGCTGGCATCTCACTCTCTTTGAATCTTCTTTATCATGCTAGGATTAGCAGGAAAAAGCAAAAAATTTCAGAATTGCACCTTGCAATGTGGAGATATTACTGTTTGTGCATTTACAATATTCATTGATTTTTGCCATTGAAAAACGTTTTTCATATACCAGAAATGTTTGAAGCTACTGACTGAATGAAAGGAGCTGGCATCTCACTCTCTTTGAATCTTCTTTATCATGCTAGGATTAACAGGAAAAAGCAAAAAATTTCAGAATTGCACCTTGCAATGTGGAGATATTACTGTTTGTGCATTTACAATATTCATTGATTTTTGCCATTGAAAAACGTCCAGAAATGTTTGAAGCTACTGACTGAATGAAAGGAGCTGGCATCTCACTCTCTTTGAATCTTCTTTATCATGCTAGGATTAACAGGAAAAAGCAAAAAATTTCAGAATTGCACCTTGCAATGTGGAGATATTACTGTTTGTGCATTTACAATATTCATTGATTTTTGCCATTGAAAAACGTCCAGAAATGTTTGAAGCTACTGACTGAATGAAAGGAGCTGGCATCTCACTCTCTTTGAATCTTCTTTATCATGCTAGGATTAGCAGGAAAAAGCAAAAAATTTCAGAATTGCACCTTGCAATGTGGAGATATTACTGTTTGTGCATTTACAATATTCATTGATTTTTGCCATTGAAAAACATGTTTTTCATATACCAGAAATGTTTGAAGCTACTGACTGAATGAAAGGAGCTGGCATCTCACTCTCTTTGAATCTTCTTTATCATGCTAGGATTAGCAGGAAAAAGCAAAAAATTTCAGAATTGCACCTTGCAATGTGGAGATATTACTGTTTGTGCATTTACAATATTCATTGATTTTTGCCATTGAAAAACATGTTTTTCATATACCAGAAATGTTTGAAGCTACTGACTGAATGAAAGGAGCTGGCATCTCACTCTCTTTGAATCTTCTTTATCATGCTAGGATTAACAGGAAAAAGCAAAAAATTTCAGAATTGCACCTTGCAATGTGGAGATATTACTGTTTGTGCATTTACAATATTCATTGATTTTTGCCATTGAAAAACGTCCAGAAATGTTTGAAGCTACTGACTGAATGAAAGGAGCTGGCATCTCACTCTCTTTGAATCTTCTTTATCATGCTAGGATTAACAGGAAAAAGCTAAAAATTTCAGAACTGCACCTTGCAATGTGGAGATATTACTGTTTGTGCATTTACAATATTCATTGATTTTTGCCATTGAAAAACATGTTTTTCATATACCAGAAATGTTTGAAGCTACTGACTGAATGAAAGGAGCTGGCATCTCACTCTCTTTGAATCTTCTTTATCATGCTAGGATTAGCAGGAAAAAGCAAAGAATTTCAGAATTGCACCTTGCAATGTGGAGATATTACTGTTTGTGCATTTACAATATTCATTGATTTTTGCCATTGAAAAACATGTTTTTCATATACCAGAAATGTTTGAAGCTACTGACTGAATGAAAGGAGCTGGCATCTCACTCTCTTTGAATCTTCTTTATCATGCTAGGATTAGCAGGAAAAAGCAAAAAATTTCAGAATTGCACCTTGCAATGTGGAGATATTACTGTTTGTGCATTTACAATATTCATTGATTTTTGCCATTGAAAAACATGTTTTTCATATACCAGAAATGTTTGAAGCTACTGACTGAATGAAAGGAGCTGGCATCTCACTCTCTTTGAATCTTCTTTATCATGCTAGGATTAACAGGAAAAAGCAAAAAATTTCAGAATTGCACCTTGCAATGTGGAGATATTACTGTTTGTGCATTTACAATATTCATTGATTTTTGCCATTGAAAAACGTCCAGAAATGTTTGAAGCTACTGACTGAATGAAAGGAGCTGGCATCTCACTCTCTTTGAATCTTCTTTATCATGCTAGGATTAGCAGGAAAAAGCAAAAAATTTCAGAATTGCACCTTGCAATGTGGAGATATTACTGTTTGTGCATTTACAATATTCATTGATTTTTGCCATTGAAAAACATGTTTTTCATATACCAGAAATGTTTGAAGCTACTGACTGAATGAAAGGAGCTGGCATCTCACTCTCTTTGAATCTTCTTTATCATGCTAGGATTAGCAGGAAAAAGCAAAAAATTTCAGAATTGCACCTTGCAATGTGGAGATATTACTGTTTGTGCATTTACAATATTCATTGATTTTTGCCATTGAAAAACATGTTTTTCATATACCAGAAATGTTTGAAGCTACTGACTGAATGAAAGGAGCTGGCATCTCACTCTCTTTGAATCTTCTTTATCATGCTAGGATTAACAGGAAAAAGCAAAAAATTTCAGAATTGCACCTTGCAATGTGGAGATATTACTGTTTGTGCATTTACAATATTCATTGATTTTTGCCATTGAAAAACATCCAGAAATGTTTGAAGCTACTGACTGAATGAAAGGAGCTGGCATCT
Source organism: Phyllobates terribilis (assembly GCF_046119375.1). NCBI lineage: Eukaryota > Metazoa > Chordata > Amphibia > Anura > Dendrobatidae > Phyllobates > Phyllobates terribilis. The sequence goes on along the minus strand of NW_027370436.1, from coordinate 14,900 downwards.
CACTCTCTTTGAATCTTCTTTATCATGCTAGGATTAGCAGGAAAAAGCAAAAAATTTCAGAATTGCACCTTGCAATGTGGAGATATTACTGTTTGTGCATTTACAATATTCATTGATTTTTGCCATTGAAAAACATGTTTTTCATATACCAGAAATGTTTGAAGCTACTGACTGAATGAAAGGAGCTGGCATCTCACTCTCTTTGAATCTTCTTTATCATGCTAGGATTAGCAGGAAAAAGCAAAAAATTTCAGAATTGCACCTTGCAATGTGGAGATATTACTGTTTGTGCATTTACAATATTCATTGATTTTTGCCATTGAAAAACGTTTTTCATATACCAGAAATGTTTGAAGCTACTGACTGAATGAAAGGAGCTGGCATCTCACTCTCTTTGAATCTTCTTTATCATGCTAGGATTAACAGGAAAAAGCAAAAAATTTCAGAATTGCACCTTGCAATGTGGAGATATTACTGTTTGTGCATTTACAATATTCATTGATTTTTGCCATTGAAAAACGTCCAGAAATGTTTGAAGCTACTGACTGAATGAAAGGAGCTGGCATCTCACTCTCTTTGAATCTTCTTTATCATGCTAGGATTAACAGGAAAAAGCAAAAAATTTCAGAATTGCACCTTGCAATGTGGAGATATTACTGTTTGTGCATTTACAATATTCATTGATTTTTGCCATTGAAAAACGTCCAGAAATGTTTGAAGCTACTGACTGAATGAAAGGAGCTGGCATCTCACTCTCTTTGAATCTTCTTTATCATGCTAGGATTAGCAGGAAAAAGCAAAAAATTTCAGAATTGCACCTTGCAATGTGGAGATATTACTGTTTGTGTATTTACAATATTCATTGATTTTTGCCATTGAAAAACATGTTTTTCATATACCAGAAATGTTTGAAGCTACTGACTGAATGAAAGGAGCTGGCATCTCACTCTCTTTGAATCTTCTTTATCATGCTAGGATTAGCAGGAAAAAGCAAAAAATTTCAGAATTGCACCTTGCAATGTGGAGATATTACTGTTTGTGCATTTACAATATTCATTGATTTTTGCCATTGAAAAACATGTTTTTCATATACCAGAAATGTTTGAAGCTACTGACTGAATGAAAGGAGCTGGCATCTCACTCTCTTTGAATCTTCTTTATCATGCTAGGATTAACAGGAAAAAGCAAAAAATTTCAGAATTGCACCTTGCAATGTGGAGATATTACTGTTTGTGCATTTACAATATTCATTGATTTTTGCCATTGAAAAACGTCCAGAAATGTTTGAAGCTACTGACTGAATGAAAGGAGCTGGCATCTCACTCTCTTTGAATCTTCTTTATCATGCTAGGATTAACAGGAAAAAGCTAAAAATTTCAGAACTGCACCTTGCAATGTGGAGATATTACTGTTTGTGCATTTACAATATTCATTGATTTTTGCCATTGAAAAACATGTTTTTCATATACCAGAAATGTTTGAAGCTACTGACTGAATGAAAGGAGCTGGCATCTCACTCTCTTTGAATCTTCTTTATCATGCTAGGATTAGCAGGAAAAAGCAAAAAATTTCAGAATTGCACCTTGCAATGTGGAGATATTACTGTTTGTGCATTTACAATATTCATTGATTTTTGCCATTGAAAAACATGTTTTTCATATACCAGAAATGTTTGAAGCTACTGACTGAATGAAAGGAGCTGGCATCTCACTCTCTTTGAATCTTCTTTATCATGCTAGGATTAGCAGGAAAAAGCAAAAAATTTCAGAATTGCACCTTGCAATGTGGAGATATTACTGTTTGTGCATTTACAATATTCATTGATTTTTGCCATTGAAAAACATGTTTTTCATATACCAGAAATGTTTGAAGCTACTGACTGAATGAAAGGAGCTGGCATCTCACTCTCTTTGAATCTTCTTTATCATGCTAGGATTAACAGGAAAAAGCAAAAAATTTCAGAATTGCACCTTGCAATGTGGAGATATTACTGTTTGTGCATTTACAATATTCATTGATTTTTGCCATTGAAAAACGTCCAGAAATGTTTGAAGCTACTGACTGAATGAAAGGAGCTGGCATCTCACTCTCTTTGAATCTTCTTTATCATGCTAGGATTAACAGGAAAAAGCTAAAAATTTCAGAATTGCACCTTGCAATGTGGAGATATTACTGTTTGTGCATTTACAATATTCATTGATTTTTGCCATTGAAAAACATGTTTTTCATATACCAGAAATGTTTGAAGCTACTGACTGAATGAAAGGAGCTGGCATCTCACTCTCTTTGAATCTTCTTTATCATGCTAGGATTAGCAGGAAAAAGCAAAAAATTTCAGAATTGCACCTTGCAATGTGGAGATATTACTGTTTGTGCATTTACAATATTCATTGATTTTTGCCATTGAAAAACATGTTTTTCATATACCAGAAATGTTTGAAGCTACTGACTGAATGAAAGGAGCTGGCATCTCACTCTCTTTGAATCTTCTTTATCATGCTAGGATTAACAGGAAAAAGCAAAAAATTTCAGAATTTCACCTTGCAATGTGGAGATATTACTGTTTGTGCATTTACAATATTCATTGATTTTTGCCATTGAAAAACATGTTTTTCATATACCAGAAATGTTTGAAGCTACTGACTGAATGAAAGGAGCTGGCATCTCACTCTCTTTGAATCTTCTTTATCATGCTAGGATTAACAGGAAAAAGCAAAAAATTTCAGAATTGCACCTTGCAATGTGGAGATATTACTGTTTGTGCATTTACAATATTCATTGATTTTTGCCATTGAAAAACGTCCAGAAATGTTTGAAGCTACTGACTGAATGAAAGGAGCTGGCATCTCACTCTCTTTGAATCTTCTTTATCATGCTAGGATTAACAGGAAAAAGCTAAAAATTTCAGAATTGCACCTTGCAATGTGGAGATATTACTGTTTGTGCATTTACAATATTCATTGATTTTTGCCATTGAAAAACATGTTTTTCATATACCAGAAATGTTTGAAGCTACTGACTGAATGAAAGGAGCTGGCATCTCACTCTCTTTGAATCTTGTTTATCATGCTAGGATTAGCAGGAAAAAGCAAAAAATTTCAGAATTGCACCTTGCAATGTGGAGATATTACTGTTTGTGCATTTACAATATTCATTGATTTTTGCCATTGAAAAACGTCCAGAAATGTTTGAAGCTACTGACTGAATGAAAGGAGCTGGCATCTCACTCTCTTTGAATCTTCTTTATCATGCTAGGATTAACAGGAAAAAGCTAAAAATTTCAGAATTGCACCTTGCAATGTGGAGATATTACTGTTTGTGCATTTACAATATTCATTGATTTTTGCCATTGAAAAACATGTTTTTCATATACCAGAAATGTTTGAAGCTACTGACTGAATGAAAGGAGCTGGCATCTCACTCTCTTTGAATCTTCTTTATCATGCTAGGATTAGCAGGAAAAAGCAAAAAATTTCAGAATTGCACCTTGCAATGTGGAGATATTACTGTTTGTGCATTTACAATATTCATTGATTTTTGCCATTGAAAAACATGTGATTTTCATATACCAGAAATGTTTGAAGCTACTGACTGAATGAAAGGAGCTGGCCTCTCACTCTCTTTGAATCTTCTTTATCATGCTAGGATTAGCAGGAAAAAGCAAAAAATTTCAGAATTGCACCTTGCAATGTGGAGATATTACTGTTTGTGCATTTACAATATTCATTGATTTTTGCCATTGAAAAAGATGTTTTTCATATACCAGAAATGTTTGAAGCTACTGACTGAATGAAAGGAGCTGGCATCTCACTCTCTTTGAATCTTCTTTATCATGCTAGGATTAACAGGAAAAAGCAAAAAATTTCAGAATTGCACCTTGCAATGTGGAGATATTACTGTTTGTGCATTTACAATATTCATTGATTTTTGCCATTGAAAAACGTCCAGAAATGTTTGAAGCTACTGACTGAATGAAAGGAGCTGGCATCTCACTCTCTTTGAATCTTCTTTATCATGCTAGGATTAGCAGGAAAAAGCAAAAAATTTCAGAATTGCACCTTGCAATGTGGAGATATTACTGTTTGTGCATTTACAATATTCATTGATTTTTGCCATTGAAAAACATGTTTTTCATATACCAGAAATGTTTGAAGCTACTGACTGAATGAAAGGAGCTGGCATCTCACTCTCTTTGAATCTTCTTTATCATGCTAGGATTAGCAGGAAAAAGCAAAAAATTTCAGAATTGCACCTTGCAATGTGGAGATATTACTGTTTGTGCATTTACAATATTCATTGATTTTTGCCATTGAAAAACGTTTTTCATATACCAGAAATGTTTGAAGCTACTGACTGAATGAAAGGAGCTGGCATCTCACTCTCTTTGAATCTTCTTTATCATGCTAGGATTAACAGGAAAAAGCAAAAAATTTCAGAATTGCACCTTGCAATGTGGAGATATTACTGTTTGTGCATTTACAATATTCATTGATTTTTGCCATTGAAAAACGTCCAGAAATGTTTGAAGCTACTGACTGAATGAAAGGAGCTGGCATCTCACTCTCTTTGAATCTTCTTTATCATGCTAGGATTAACAGGAAAAAGCAAAAAATTTCAGAATTGCACCTTGCAATGTGGAGATATTACTGTTTGTGCATTTACAATATTCATTGATTTTTGCCATTGAAAAACGTCCAGAAATGTTTGAAGCTACTGACTGAATGAAAGGAGCTGGCATCTCACTCTCTTTGAATCTTCTTTATCATGCTAGGATTAGCAGGAAAAAGCAAAAAATTTCAGAATTGCACCTTGCAATGTGGAGATATTACTGTTTGTGCATTTACAATATTCATTGATTTTTGCCATTGAAAAACATGTTTTTCATATACCAGAAATGTTTGAAGCTACTGACTGAATGAAAGGAGCTGGCATCTCACTCTCTTTGAATCTTCTTTATCATGCTAGGATTAGCAGGAAAAAGCAAAAAATTTCAGAATTGCACCTTGCAATGTGGAGATATTACTGTTTGTGCATTTACAATATTCATTGATTTTTGCCATTGAAAAACATGTTTTTCATATACCAGAAATGTTTGAAGCTACTGACTGAATGAAAGGAGCTGGCATCTCACTCTCTTTGAATCTTCTTTATCATGCTAGGATTAACAGGAAAAAGCAAAAAATTTCAGAATTGCACCTTGCAATGTGGAGATATTACTGTTTGTGCATTTACAATATTCATTGATTTTTGCCATTGAAAAACGTCCAGAAATGTTTGAAGCTACTGACTGAATGAAAGGAGCTGGCATCTCACTCTCTTTGAATCTTCTTTATCATGCTAGGTTTAACAGGAAAAAGCTAAAAATTTCAGAACTGCACCTTGCAATGTGGAGATATTACTGTTTGTGCATTTACAATATTCATTGATTTTTGCCATTGAAAAACATGTTTTTCATATACCAGAAATGTTTGAAGCTACTGACTGAATGAAAGGAGCTGGCATCTCACTCTCTTTGAATCTTCTTTATCATGCTAGGATTAGCAGGAAAAAGCAAAAAATTTCAGAATTGCACCTTGCAATGTGGAGATATTACTGTTTGTGCATTTACAATATTCATTGATTTTTGCCATTGAAAAACATGTTTTTCATATACCAGAAATGTTTGAAGCTACTGACTGAATGAAAGGAGCTGGCATCTCACTCTCTTTGAATCTTCTTTATCATGCTAGGATTAGCAGGAAAAAGCAAAAAATTTCAGAATTGCACCTTGCAATGTGGAGATATTACTGTTTGTGCATTTACAATATTCATTGATTTTTGCCATTGAAAAACATGTTTTTCATATACCAGAAATGTTTGAAGCTACTGACTGAATGAAAGGAGCTGGCATCTCACTCTCTTTGAATCTTCTTTATCATGCTAGGATTAACAGGAAAAAGCAAAAAATTTCAGAATTGCACCTTGCAATGTGGAGATATTACTGTTTGTGCATTTACAATATTCATTGATTTTTGCCATTGAAAAACGTCCAGAAATGTTTGAAGCTACTGACTGAATGAAAGGAGCTGGCATCTCACTCTCTTTGAATCTTCTTTATCATGCTAGGATTAACAGGAAAAAGCTAAAAATTTCAGAATTGCACCTTGCAATGTGGAGATATTACTGTTTGTGCATTTACAATATTCATTGATTTTTGCCATTGAAAAACATGTTTTTCATATACCAGAAATGTTTGAAGCTACTGACTGAATGAAAGGAGCTGGCATCTCACTCTCTTTGAATCTTCTTTATCATGCTAGGATTAGCAGGAAAAAGCAAAAAATTTCAGAATTGCACCTTGCAATGTGGAGATATTACTGTTTGTGCATTTACAATATTCATTGATTTTTGCCATTGAAAAACATGTTTTTCATATACCAGAAATGTTTGAAGCTACTGACTGAATGAAAGGAGCTGGCATCTCACTCTCTTTGAATCTTCTTTATCATGCTAGGATTAACAGGAAAAAGCAAAAAATTTCAGAATTTCACCTTGCAATGTGGAGATATTACTGTTTGTGCATTTACAATATTCATTGATTTTTGCCATTGAAAAACATGTTTTTCATATACCAGAAATGTTTGAAGCTACTGACTGAATGAAAGGAGCTGGCATCTCACTCTCTTTGAATCTTCTTTATCATGCTAGGATTAACAGGAAAAAGCAAAAAATTTCAGAATTGCACCTTGCAATGTGGAGATATTACTGTTTGTGCATTTACAATATTCATTGATTTTTGCCATTGAAAAACGTCCAGAAATGTTTGAAGCTACTGACTGAATGAAAGGAGCTGGCATCTCACTCTCTTTGAATCTTCTTTATCATGCTAGGATTAACAGGAAAAAGCTAAAAATTTCAGAATTGCACCTTGCAATGTGGAGATATTACTGTTTGTGCATTTACAATATTCATTGATTTTTGCCATTGAAAAACGTGTTTTTCATATACCAGAAATGTTTGAAGCTACTGACTGAATGAAAGGAGCTGGCATCTCACTCTCTTTGAATCTTGTTTATCATGCTAGGATTAGCAGGAAAAAGCAAAAAATTTCAGAATTGCACCTTGCAATGTGGAGATATTACTGTTTGTGCATTTACAATATTCATTGATTTTTGCCATTGAAAAACGTCCAGAAATGTTTGAAGCTACTGACTGAATGAAAGGAGCTGGCATCTCACTCTCTTTGAATCTTCTTTATCATGCTAGGATAAACAGGAAAAAGCTAAAAATTTCAGAATTGCACCTTGCAATGTGGAGATATTACTGTTTGTGCATTTACAATATTCATTGATTTTTGCCATTGAAAAACATGTTTTTCATATACCAGAAATGTTTGAAGCTACTGACTGAATGAAAGGAGCTGGCATCTCACTCTCTTTGAATCTTCTTTATCATGCTAGGATTAGCAGGAAAAAGCAAAAAATTTCAGAATTGCACCTTGCAATGTGGAGATATTACTGTTTGTGCATTTACAATATTCATTGATTTTTGCCATTGAAAAACATGTGATTTTCATATACCAGAAATGTTTGAAGCTACTGACTGAATGAAAGGAGCTGGCATCTCACTCTCTTTGAATCTTCTTTATCATGCTAGGATTAGCAGGAAAAAGCAAAAAATTTCAGAATTGCACCTTGCAATGTGGAGATATTACTGTTTGTGCATTTACAATATTCATTGATTTTTGCCATTGAAAAACATGTTTTTCATATACCAGAAATGTTTGAAGCTACTGACTGAATGAAAGGAGCTGGCATCTCACTCTCTTTGAATCTTCTTTATCATGCTAGGATTAACAGGAAAAAGCAAAAAATTTCAGAATTGCACCTTGCAATGTGGAGATATTACTGTTTGTGCATTTACAATATTCATTGATTTTTGCCATTGAAAAACGTCCAGAAATGTTTGAAGCTACTGACTGAATGAAAGGAGCTGGCATCTCACTCTCTTTGAATCTTCTTTATCATGCTAGGATTAGCAGGAAAAAGCAAAAAATTTCAGAATTGCACCTTGCAATGTGGAGATATTACTGTTTGTGCATTTACAATATTCATTGATTTTTGCCATTGAAAAACATGTTTTTCATATACCAGAAATGTTTGAAGCTACTGACTGAATGAAAGGAGCTGGCATCTCACTCTCTTTGAATCTTCTTTATCATGCTAGGATTAACAGGAAAAAGCAAAAAATTTCAGAATTGCACCTTGCAATGTGGAGATATTACTGTTTGTGCATTTACAATATTCATTGATTTTTGCCATTGAAAAACGTCCAGAAATGTTTGAAGCTACTGACTGAATGAAAGGAGCTGGCATCTCACTCTCTTTGAATCTTCTTTATCATGCTAGGATTAGCAGGAAAAAGCAAAAAATTTCAGAATTGCACCTTGCAATGTGGAGATATTACTGTTTGTGCATTTACAATATTCATTGATTTTTGCCATTGAAAAACATGTTTTTCATATACCAGAAATGTTTGAAGCTACTGACTGAATGAAAGGAGCTGGCATCTCACTCTCTTTGAATCTTCTTTATCATGCTAGGATTAGCAGGAAAAAGCAAAAAATTTCAGAATTGCACCTTGCAATGTGGAGATATTACTGTTTGTGCATTTACAATATTCATTGATTTTTGCCATTGAAAAACGTTTTTCATATACCAGAAATGTTTGAAGCTACTGACTGAATGAAAGGAGCTGGCATCTCACTCTCTTTGAATCTTCTTTATCATGCTAGGATTAACAGGAAAAAGCAAAAAATTTCAGAATTGCACCTTGCAATGTGGAGATATTACTGTTTGTGCATTTACAATATTCATTGATTTTTGCCATTGAAAAACATCCAGAAATGTTTGAAGCTACTGACTGAATGAAAGGAGCTGGCATCTCACTCTCTTTGAATCTTCTTTATCATGCTAGGATTAGCAGGAAAAAGCAAAAAATTTCAGAATTGCACCTTGCAATGTGGAGATATTACTGTTTGTGCATTTACAATATTCATTGATTTTTGCCATTGAAAAACATGTTTTTCATATACCAGAAATGTTTGAAGCTACTGACTGAATGAAAGGAGCTGGCATCTCACTCTCTTTGAATCTTCTTTATCATGCTAGGATTAGCAGGAAAAAGCAAAAAATTTCAGAATTGCACCTTGCAATGTGGAGATATTACTGTTTGTGCATTTACAATATTCATTGATTTTTGCCATTGAAAAACGTTTTTCATATACCAGAAATGTTTGAAGCTACTGACTGAATGAAAGGAGCTGGCATCTCACTCTCTTTGAATCTTCTTTATCATGCTAGGATTAACAGGAAAAAGCAAAAAATTTCAGAATTGCACCTTGCAATGTGGAGATATTACTGTTTGTGCATTTACAATATTCATTGATTTTTGCCATTGAAAAACGTCCAGAAATGTTTGAAGCTACTGACTGAATGAAAGGAGCTGGCATCTCACTCTCTTTGAATCTTCTTTATCATGCTAGGATTAACAGGAAAAAGCAAAAAATTTCAGAATTGCACCTTGCAATGTGGAGATATTACTGTTTGTGCATTTACAATATTCATTGATTTTTGCCATTGAAAAACGTCCAGAAATGTTTGAAGCTACTGACTGAATGAAAGGAGCTGGCATCTCACTCTCTTTGAATCTTCTTTATCATGCTAGGATTAGCAGGAAAAAGCAAAAAATTTCAGAATTGCACCTTGCAATGTGGAGATATTACTGTTTGTGCATTTACAATATTCATTGATTTTTGCCATTGAAAAACATGTTTTTCATATACCAGAAATGTTTGAAGCTACTGACTGAATGAAAGGAGCTGGCATCTCACTCTCTTTGAATCTTCTTTATCATGCTAGGATTAGCAGGAAAAAGCAAAAAATTTCAGAATTGCACCTTGCAATGTGGAGATATTACTGTTTGTGCATTTACAATATTCATTGATTTTTGCCATTGAAAAACATGTTTTTCATATACCAGAAATGTTTGAAGCTACTGACTGAATGAAAGGAGCTGGCATCTCACTCTCTTTGAATCTTCTTTATCATGCTAGGATTAACAGGAAAAAGCAAAAAATTTCAGAATTGCACCTTGCAATGTGGAGATATTACTGTTTGTGCATTTACAATATTCATTGATTTTTGCCATTGAAAAACGTCCAGAAATGTTTGAAGCTACTGACTGAATGAAAGGAGCTGGCATCTCACTCTCTTTGAATCTTCTTTATCATGCTAGGATTAACAGGAAAAAGCTAAAAATTTCAGAACTGCACCTTGCAATGTGGAGATATTACTGTTTGTGCATTTACAATATTCATTGATTTTTGCCATTGAAAAACATGTTTTTCATATACCAGAAATGTTTGAAGCTACTGACTGAATGAAAGGAGCTGGCATCTCACTCTCTTTGAATCTTCTTTATCATGCTAGGATTAGCAGGAAAAAGCAAAGAATTTCAGAATTGCACCTTGCAATGTGGAGATATTACTGTTTGTGCATTTACAATATTCATTGATTTTTGCCATTGAAAAACATGTTTTTCATATACCAGAAATGTTTGAAGCTACTGACTGAATGAAAGGAGCTGGCATCTCACTCTCTTTGAATCTTCTTTATCATGCTAGGATTAGCAGGAAAAAGCAAAAAATTTCAGAATTGCACCTTGCAATGTGGAGATATTACTGTTTGTGCATTTACAATATTCATTGATTTTTGCCATTGAAAAACATGTTTTTCATATACCAGAAATGTTTGAAGCTACTGACTGAATGAAAGGAGCTGGCATCTCACTCTCTTTGAATCTTCTTTATCATGCTAGGATTAACAGGAAAAAGCAAAAAATTTCAGAATTGCACCTTGCAATGTGGAGATATTACTGTTTGTGCATTTACAATATTCATTGATTTTTGCCATTGAAAAACGTCCAGAAATGTTTGAAGCTACTGACTGAATGAAAGGAGCTGGCATCTCACTCTCTTTGAATCTTCTTTATCATGCTAGGATTAGCAGGAAAAAGCAAAAAATTTCAGAATTGCACCTTGCAATGTGGAGATATTACTGTTTGTGCATTTACAATATTCATTGATTTTTGCCATTGAAAAACATGTTTTTCATATACCAGAAATGTTTGAAGCTACTGACTGAATGAAAGGAGCTGGCATCTCACTCTCTTTGAATCTTCTTTATCATGCTAGGATTAGCAGGAAAAAGCAAAAAATTTCAGAATTGCACCTTGCAATGTGGAGATATTACTGTTTGTGCATTTACAATATTCATTGATTTTTGCCATTGAAAAACATGTTTTTCATATACCAGAAATGTTTGAAGCTACTGACTGAATGAAAGGAGCTGGCATCTCACTCTCTTTGAATCTTCTTTATCATGCTAGGATTAACAGGAAAAAGCAAAAAATTTCAGAATTGCACCTTGCAATGTGGAGATATTACTGTTTGTGCATTTACAATATTCATTGATTTTTGCCATTGAAAAACATCCAGATATGTTTGAAGCTACTGACTGAATGAAAGGAGCTGGCATCTCACTCTCTTTGAATCTTCTTTATCATGCTAGGATTAGCAGGAAAAAGCAAAAAATTTCAGAATTGCACCTTGCAATGTGGAGATATTACTGTTTGTGCATTTACAATATTCATTGATTTTTGCCATTGAAAAACATGTTTTTCATATACCAGAAATGTTTGAAGCTACTGACTGAATGAAAGGAGCTGGCATCTCACTCTCTTTGAATCTTCTTTATCATGCTAGGATTAGCAGGAAAAAGCAAAAAATTTCAGAATTGCACCTTGCAATGTGGAGATATTACTGTTTGTGCATTTACAATATTCATTGATTTTTGCCATTGAAAAACGTTTTTCATATACCAGAAATGTTTGAAGCTACTGACTGAATGAAAGGAGCTGGCATCTCACTCTCTTTGAATCTTCTTTATCATGCTAGGATTAACAGGAAAAAGCAAAAAATTTCAGAATTGCACCTTGCAATGTGGAGATATTACTGTTTGTGCATTTACAATATTCATTGATTTTTGCCATTGAAAAACGTCCAGAAATGTTTGAAGCTACTGACTGAATGAAAGGAGCTGGCATCTCACTCTCTTTGAATCTTCTTTATCATGCTAGGATTAACAGGAAAAAGCAAAAAATTTCAGAATTGCACCTTGCAATGTGGAGATATTACTGTTTGTGCATTTACAATATTCATTGATTTTTGCCATTGAAAAACGTCCAGAAATGTTTGAAGCTACTGACTGAATGAAAGGAGCTGGCATCTCACTCTCTTTGAATCTTCTTTATCATGCTAGGATTAGCAGGAAAAAGCAAAAAATTTCAGAATTGCACCTTGCAATGTGGAGATATTACTGTTTGTGCATTTACAATATTCATTGATTTTTGCCATTGAAAAACATGTTTTTCATATACCAGAAATGTTTGAAGCTACTGACTGAATGAAAGGAGCTGGCATCTCACTCTCTTTGAATCTTCTTTATCATGCTAGGATTAACAGGAAAAAGCAAAAAATTTCAGAATTGCACCTTGCAATGTGGAGATATTACTGTTTGTGCATTTACAATATTCATTGATTTTTGCCATTGAAAAACGTCCAGAAATGTTTGAAGCTACTGACTGAATGAAAGGAGCTGGCATCTCACTCTCTTTGAATCTTCTTTATCATGCTAGGATTAACAGGAAAAAGCTAAAAATTTCAGAACTGCACCTTGCAATGTGGAGATATTACTGTTTGTGCATTTACAATATTCATTGATTTTTGCCATTGAAAAACATGTTTTTCATATACCAGAAATGTTTGAAGCTACTGACTGAATGAAAGGAGCTGGCATCTCACTCTCTTTGAATCTTCTTTATCATGCTAGGATTAGCAGGAAAAAGCAAAGAATTTCAGAATTGCACCTTGCAATGTGGAGATATTACTGTTTGTGCATTTACAATATTCATTGATTTTTGCCATTGAAAAACATGTTTTTCATATACCAGAAATGTTTGAAGCTACTGACTGAATGAAAGGAGCTGGCATCTCACTCTCTTTGAATCTTCTTTATCATGCTAGGATTAGCAGGAAAAAGCAAAAAATTTCAGAATTGCACCTTGCAATGTGGAGATATTACTGTTTGTGCATTTACAATATTCATTGATTTTTGCCATTGAAAAACATGTTTTTCATATACCAGAAATGTTTGAAGCTACTGACTGAATGAAAGGAGCTGGCATCTCACTCTCTTTGAATCTTCTTTATCATGCTAGGATTAACAGGAAAAAGCAAAAAATTTCAGAATTGCACCTTGCAATGTGGAGATATTACTGTTTGTGCATTTACAATATTCATTGATTTTTGCCATTGAAAAACGTCCAGAAATGTTTGAAGCTACTGACTGAATGAAAGGAGCTGGCATCTCACTCTCTTTGAATCTTCTTTATCATGCTAGGATTAGCAGGAAAAAGCAAAGAATTTCAGAATTGCACCTTGCAATGTGGAGATATTACTGTTTGTGCATTTACAATATTCATTGATTTTTGCCATTGAAAAACATGTTTTTCATATACCAGAAATGTTTGAAGCTACTGACTGAATGAAAGGAGCTGGCATCTCACTCTCTTTGAATCTTCTTTATCATGCTAGGATTAGCAGGAAAAAGCAAAAAATTTCAGAATTGCACCTTGCAATGTGGAGATATTACTGTTTGTGCATTTACAATATTCATTGATTTTTGCCATTGAAAAACATGTTTTTCATATACCAGAAATGTTTGAAGCTACTGACTGAATGAAAGGAGCTGGCATCTCACTCTCTTTGAATCTTCTTTATCATGCTAGGATTAACAGGAAAAAGCAAAAAATTTCAGAATTGCACCTTGCAATGTGGAGATATTACTGTTTGTGCATTTACAATATTCATTGATTTTTGCCATTGAAAAACGTCCAGAAATGTTTGAAGCTACTGACTGAATGAAAGGAGCTGGCATCTCACTCTCTTTGAATCTTCTTTATCATGCTAGGATTAGCAGGAAAAAGCAAAAAATTTCAGAATTGCACCTTGCAATGTGGAGATATTACTGTTTGTGCATTTACAATATTCATTGATTTTTGCCATTGAAAAACATGTTTTTCATATACCAGAAATGTTTGAAGCTACTGACTGAATGAAAGGAGCTGGCATCTCACTCTCTTTGAATCTTCTTTATCATGCTAGGATTAGCAGGAAAAAGCAAAAAATTTCAGAATTGCACCTTGCAATGTGGAGATATTACTGTTTGTGCATTTACAATATTCATTGATTTTTGCCATTGAAAAACATGTTTTTCATATACCAGAAATGTTTGAAGCTACTGACTGAATGAAAGGAGCTGGCATCTCACTCTCTTTGAATCTTCTTTATCATGCTAGGATTAACAGGAAAAAGCAAAAAATTTCAGAATTGCACCTTGCAATGTGGAGATATTACTGTTTGTGCATTTACAATATTCATTGATTTTTGCCATTGAAAAACATCCAGATATGTTTGAAGCTACTGACTGAATGAAAGGAGCTGGCATCTCACTCTCTTTGAATCTTCTTTATCATGCTAGGATTAGCAGGAAAAAGCAAAAAATTTCAGAATTGCACCTTGCAATGTGGAGATATTACTGTTTGTGCATTTACAATATTCATTGATTTTTGCCATTGAAAAACATGTTTTTCATATACCAGAAATGTTTGAAGCTACTGACTGAATGAAAGGAGCTGGCATCTCACTCTCTTTGAATCTTCTTTATCATGCTAGGATTAGCAGGAAAAAGCAAAAAATTTCAGAATTGCACCTTGCAATGTGGAGATATTACTGTTTGTGC
>NW_027370435.1:0-35993 GCF_046119375.1 Phyllobates terribilis | reverse complement strand
AATTTTTAGCTTTTTCCTGTTAATCCTAGCATGATAAAGAAGATTCAAAGAGAGTGAGATGCCAGCTCCTTTCATTCAGTCAGTAGCTTCAAACATTTCTGGTATATGAAAAACATGTTTTTCAATGGCAAAAATCAATGAATATTGTAAATGCACAAACAGTAATATCTCCACATTGCAAGGTGCAATTCTGAAATTTTTTGCTTTTTCCTGCTAATCCTAGCATGATAAAGAAGATTCAAAGAGAGTGAGATGCCAGCTCCTTTCATTCAGTCAGTAGCTTCAAACATTTCTGGTATATGAAAAACATGTTTTTCAATGGCAAAAATCAATGAATATTGTAAATGCACAAACAGTAATATCTCCACATTGCACGGTGCAATTCTGAAATTTTTAGCTTTTTCCTGTTAATCCTAGCATGATAAAGAAGATTCAAAGAGAGTGAGATGCCAGCTCCTTTCATTCAGTCAGTAGCTTCAAACATTTCTGGACGTTTTTCAATGGCAAAAATCAATGAATATTGTAAATGCACAAACAGTAATATCTCCACATTGCAAGGTGCAATTCTGAAATTTTTTGCTTTTTCCTGTTAATCCTAGCATGATAAAGAAGATTCAAAGAGAGTGAGATGCCAGCTCCTTTCATTCAGTCAGTAGCTTCAAACATTTCTGGTATATGAAAAACATGTTTTTCAATGGCAAAAATCAATGAATATTGTAAATGCACAAACAGTAATATCTCCACATTGCACGGTGCAATTCTGAAATTTTTAGAGTGAGCTGCCAGCTCCTTTCATTCAGTCAGTAGCTTCAAACATTTCTGGTATATGAAAAACATGTTTTTCAATGGCAAAAATCAATGAATATTGTAAATGCACAAACAGTAATATCTCCACATTGCAAGGTGCAATTCTGAAATTTTTTGCTTTTTCCTGTTAATCCTAGCATGATAAAGAAGATTCAAAGAGAGTGAGATGCCAGCTCCTTTCATTCAGTCAGTAGCTTCAAACATTTCTGGTATATGAAAAACATGTTTTTCAATGGCAAAAATCAATGAATATTGTAAATGCACAAACAGTAATATCTCCACATTGCAAGGTGCAATTCTGAAATTTTTTGCTTTTTCCTGCTAATCCTAGCATGATAAAGAAGATTCAAAGAGAGTGAGATGCCAGCTCCTTTCATTCAGTCAGTAGCTTCAAACATTTCTGGTATATGAAAAACATGTTTTTCAATGGCAAAAATCAATGAATATTGTAAATGCACAAACAGTAATATCTCCACATTGCACGGTGCAATTCTGAAATTTTTAGCTTTTTCCTGTTAATCCTAGCATGATAAAGAAGATTCAAAGAGAGTGAGATGCCAGCTCCTTTCATTCAGTCAGTAGCTTCAAACATTTCTGGTATATGAAAAACATGTTTTTCAATGGCAAAAATCAATGAATATTGTAAATGCACAAACAGTAATATCTCCACATTGCAAGGTGCAATTCTGAAATTTTTTGCTTTTTCCTGTTAATCCTAGCATGATAAAGAAGATTCAAAGAGAGTGAGATGCCAGCTCCTTTCATTCAGTCAGTAGCTTCAAACATTTCTGGTATATGAAAAACATGTTTTTCAATGGCAAAAATCAATGAATATTGTAAATGCACAAACAGTAATATCTCCACATTGCAAGGTGCAATTCTGAAATTTTTTGCTTTTTCCTGCTAATCCTAGCATGATAAAGAAGATTCAAAGAGAGTGAGATGCCAGCTCCTTTCATTCAGTCAGTAGCTTCAAACATTTCTGGTATATGAAAAACATGTTTTTCAATGGCAAAAATCAATGAATATTGTAAATGCACAAACAGTAATATCTCCACATTGCACGGTGCAATTCTGAAATTTTTAGCTTTTTCCTGTTAATCCTAGCATGATAAAGAAGATTCAAAGAGAGTGAGATGCCAGCTCCTTTCATTCAGTCAGTAGCTTCAAACATTTCTGGTATATGAAAAACATGTTTTTCAATGGCAAAAATCAATGAATATTGTAAATGCACAAACAGTAATATCTCCACATTGCAAGGTGCAATTCTGAAATTTTTTGCTTTTTCCTGCTAATCCTAGCATGATAAAGAAGATTCAAAGAGAGTGAGATGCCAGCTCCTTTCATTCAGTCAGTAGCTTCAAACATTTCTGGTATATGAAAAACATGTTTTTCAATGGCAA
Source organism: Phyllobates terribilis (assembly GCF_046119375.1). NCBI lineage: Eukaryota > Metazoa > Chordata > Amphibia > Anura > Dendrobatidae > Phyllobates > Phyllobates terribilis. The sequence goes on along the minus strand of NW_027370435.1, from coordinate 33,783 downwards.
AAATCAATGAATATTGTAAATGCACAAACAGTAATATCTCCACATTGCAAGGTGCAATTCTGAAATTTTTTGCTTTTTCCTGCTAATCCTAGCATGATAAAGAAGATTCAAAGAGAGTGAGATGCCAGCTCCTTTCATTCAGTCAGTAGCTTCAAACATTTCTGGTATATGAAAAACATGTTTTTCAATGGCAAAAATCAATGAATATTGTAAATGCACAAACAGTAATATCTCCACATTGCACGGTGCAATTCTGAAATTTTTAGCTTTTTCCTGTTAATCCTAGCATGATAAAGAAGATTCAAAGAGAGTGAGATGCCAGCTCCTTTCATTCAGTCAGTAGCTTCAAACATTTCTGGTATATGAAAAACATGTTTTTCAATGGCAAAAATCAATGAATATTGTAAATGCACAAACAGTAATATCTCCACATTGCACGGTGCAATTCTGAAATTTTTAGCTTTTTCCTGTTAATCCTAGCATGATAAAGAAGATTCAAAGAGAGTGAGATGCCAGCTCCTTTCATTCAGTCAGTAGCTTCAAACATTTCTGGTATATGAAAAACATGTTTTTCAATGGCAAAAATCAATGAATATTGTAAATGCACAAACAGTAATATCTCCACATTGCAAGGTGCAATTCTGAAATTTTTAGCTTTTTCCTGTTAATCCTAGCATGATAAAGAAGATTCAAAGAGAGTGAGATGCCAGCTCCTTTCATTCAGTCAGTAGCTTCAAACATTTCTGGTATATGAAAAACATGTTTTTCAATGGCAAAAATCAATGAATATTGTAAATGCACAAACAGTAATATCTCCACATTGCAAGGTGCAATTCTGAAATTTTTTGCTTTTTCCTGTTAATCCTAGCATGATAAAGAAGATTCAAAGAGAGTGAGATGCCAGCTCCTTTCATTCAGTCAGTAGCTTCAAACATTTCTGGTATATGAAAAACATGTTTTTCAATGGCAAAAATCAATGAATATTGTAAATGCACAAACAGTAATATCTCCACATTGCAAGGTGCAATTCTGAAATTTTTTGCTTTTTCCTGCTAATCCTAGCATGATAAAGAAGATTCAAAGAGAGTGAGATGCCAGCTCCTTTCATTCAGTCAGTAGCTTCAAACATTTCTGGTATATGAAAAACATGTTTTTCAATGGCAAAAATCAATGAATATTGTAAATGCACAAACAGTAATATCTCCACATTGCACGGTGCAATTCTGAAATTTTTAGCTTTTTCCTGTTAATCCTAGCATGATAAAGAAGATTCAAAGAGAGTGAGATGCCAGCTCCTTTCATTCAGTCAGTAGCTTCAAACATTTCTGGTATATGAAAAACATGTTTTTCAATGGCAAAAATCAATGAATATTGTAAATGCACAAACAGTAATATCTCCACATTGCAAGGTGCAATTCTGAAATTTTTTGCTTTTTCCTGCTAATCCTAGCATGATAAAGAAGATTCAAAGAGAGTGAGATGCCAGCTCCTTTCATTCAGTCAGTAGCTTCAAACATTTCTGGTATATGAAAAACATGTTTTTCAATGGCAAAAATCAATGAATATTGTAAATGCACAAACAGTAATATCTCCACATTGCAAGGTGCAATTCTGAAATTTTTTGCTTTTTCCTGCTAATCCTAGCATGATAAAGAAGATTCAAAGAGAGTGAGATGCCAGCTCCTTTCATTCAGTCAGTAGCTTCAAACATTTCTGGTATATGAAAAACATGTTTTTCAATGGCAAAAATCAATGAATATTGTAAATGCACAAACAGTAATATCTCCACATTGCACGGTGCAATTCTGAAATTTTTAGCTTTTTCCTGTTAATCCTAGCATGATAAAGAAGATTCAAAGAGAGTGAGATGCCAGCTCCTTTCATTCAGTCAGTAGCTTCAAACATTTCTGGTATATGAAAAACATGTTTTTCAATGGCAAAAATCAATGAATATTGTAAATGCACAAACAGTAATATCTCCACATTGCACGGTGCAATTCTGAAATTTTTAGCTTTTTCCTGTTAATCCTAGCATGATAAAGAAGATTCAAAGAGAGTGAGATGCCAGCTCCTTTCATTCAGTCAGTAGCTTCAAACATTTCTGGTATATGAAAAACATGTTTTTCAATGGCAAAAATCAATGAATATTGTAAATGCACAAACAGTAATATCTCCACATTGCAAGGTGCAATTCTGAAATTTTTTGCTTTTTCCTGTTAATCCTAGCATGATAAAGAAGATTCAAAGAGAGTGAGATGCCAGCTCCTTTCATTCAGTCAGTAGCTTCAAACATTTCTGGTATATTTAAAACGTTTTTCAATGGCAAAAATCAATGAATATTGTAAATGCACAAACAGTAATATCTCCACATTGCAAGGTGCAATTCTGAAATTTTTTGCTTTTTCCTGCTAATCCTAGCATGATAAAGAAGATTCAAAGAGAGTGAGATGCCAGCTCCTTTCATTCAGTCAGTAGCTTCAAACATTTCTGGTATATGAAAAACATGTTTTTCAATGGCAAAAATCAATGAATATTGTAAATGCACAAACAGTAATATCTCCACATTGCACGGTGCAATTCTGAAATTTTTAGCTTTTTCCTGTTAATCCTAGCATGATAAAGAAGATTCAAAGAGAGTGAGATGCCAGCTCCTTTCATTCAGTCAGTAGCTTCAAACATTTCTGGTATATGAAAAACATGTTTTTCAATGGCAAAAATCAATGAATATTGTAAATGCACAAACAGTAATATCTCCACATTGCAAGGTGCAATTCTGAAATTTTTTGCTTTTTCCTGCTAATCCTAGCATGATAAAGAAGATTCAAAGAGAGTGAGATGCCAGCTCCTTTCATTCAGTCAGTAGCTTCAAACATTTCTGGTATATGAAAAACATGTTTTTCAATGGCAAAAATCAATGAATATTGTAAATGCACAAACAGTAATATCTCCACATTGCACGGTGCAATTCTGAAATTTTTAGCTTTTTCCTGTTAATCCTAGCATGATAAAGAAGATTCAAAGAGAGTGAGATGCCAGCTCCTTTCATTCAGTCAGTAGCTTCAAACATTTCTGGTATATGAAAAACATGTTTTTCAATGGCAAAAATCAATGAATATTGTAAATGCACAAACAGTAATATCTCCACATTGCAAGGTGCAATTCTGAAATTTTTTGCTTTTTCCTGCTAATCCTAGCATGATAAAGAAGATTCAAAGAGAGTGAGATGCCAGCTCCTTTCATTCAGTCAGTAGCTTCAAACATTTCTGGTATATGAAAAACATGTTTTTCAATGGCAAAAATCAATGAATATTGTAAATGCACAAACAGTAATATCTCCACATTGCACGGTGCAATTCTGAAATTTTTAGCTTTTTCCTGTTAATCCTAGCATGATAAAGAAGATTCAAAGAGAGTGAGATGCCAGCTCCTTTCATTCAGTCAGTAGCTTCAAACATTTCTGGTATATGAAAAACATGTTTTTCAATGGCAAAAATCAATGAATATTGTAAATGCACAAACAGTAATATCTCCACATTGCAAGGTGCAATTCTGAAATTTTTTGCTTTTTCCTGCTAATCCTAGCATGATAAAGAAGATTCAAAGAGAGTGAGATGCCAGCTCCTTTCATTCAGTCAGTAGCTTCAAACATTTCTGGTATATGAAAAACATGTTTTTCAATGGCAAAAATCAATGAATATTGTAAATGCACAAACAGTAATATCTCCACATTGCACGGTGCAATTCTGAAATTTTTAGCTTTTTCCTGTTAATCCTAGCATGATAAAGAAGATTCAAAGAGAGTGAGATGCCAGCTCCTTTCATTCAGTCAGTAGCTTCAAACATTTCTGGTATATGAAAAACATGTTTTTCAATGGCAAAAATCAATGAATATTGTAAATGCACAAACAGTAATATCTCCACATTGCAAGGTGCAATTCTGAAATTTTTTGCTTTTTCCTGCTAATCCTAGCATGATAAAGAAGATTCAAAGAGAGTGAGATGCCAGCTCCTTTCATTCAGTCAGTAGCTTCAAACATTTCTGGTATATGAAAAACATGTTTTTCAATGGCAAAAATCAATGAATATTGTAAATGCACAAACAGTAATATCTCCACATTGCACGGTGCAATTCTGAAATTTTTAGCTTTTTCCTGTTAATCCTAGCATGATAAAGAAGATTCAAAGAGAGTGAGATGCCAGCTCCTTTCATTCAGTCAGTAGCTTCAAACATTTCTGGTACGTTTTTCAATGGCAAAAATCAATGAATATTGTAAATGCACAAACAGTAATATCTCCACATTGCAAGGTGCAATTCTGAAATTTTTTGCTTTTTCCTGTTAATCCTAGCATGATAAAGAAGATTCAAAGAGAGTGAGATGCCAGCTCCTTTCATTCAGTCAGTAGCTTCAAACATTTCTGGTATATGAAAAACATGTTTTTCAATGGCAAAAATCAATGAATATTGTAAATGCACAAACAGTAATATCTCCACATTGCAAGGTGCAATTCTGAAATTTTTAGCTTTTTCCTGTTAATCCTAGCATGATAAAGAAGATTCAAAGAGAGTGAGATGCCAGCTCCTTTCATTCAGTCAGTAGCTTCAAACATTTCTGGTATATGAAAAACATGTTTTTCAATGGCAAAAATCAATGAATATTGTAAATGCACAAACAGTAATATCTCCACATTGCAAGGTGCAATTCTGAAATTTTTTGCTTTTTCCTGTTAATCCTAGCATGATAAAGAAGATTCAAAGAGAGTGAGATGCCAGCTCCTTTCATTCAGTCAGTAGCTTCAAACATTTCTGGTATATGAAAAACATGTTTTTCAATGGCAAAAATCAATGAATATTGTAAATGCACAAACAGTAATATCTCCACATTGCAAGGTGCAATTCTGAAATTTTTGCTTTTTCCTGCTAATCCTAGCATGATAAAGAAGATTCAAAGAGAGTGAGATGCCAGCTCCTTTCATTCAGTCAGTAGCTTCAAACATTTCTGGTATATGAAAAACATGTTTTTCAATGGCAAAAATCAATGAATATTGTAAATGCACAAACAGTAATATCTCCACATTGCACGGTGCAATTCTGAAATTTTTAGCTTTTTCCTGTTAATCCTAGCATGATAAAGAAGATTCAAAGAGAGTGAGATGCCAGCTCCTTTCATTCAGTCAGTAGCTTCAAACATTTCTGGTATATGAAAAACATGTTTTTCAATGGCAAAAATCAATGAATATTGTAAATGCACAAACAGTAATATCTCCACATTGCAAGGTGCAATTCTGAAATTTTTTGCTTTTTCCTGCTAATCCTAGCATGATAAAGAAGATTCAAAGAGAGTGAGATGCCAGCTCCTTTCATTCAGTCAGTAGCTTCAAACATTTCTGGTATATGAAAAACATGTTTTTCAATGGCAAAAATCAATGAATATTGTAAATGCACAAACAGTAATATCTCCACATTGCAAGGTGCAATTCTGAAATTTTTTGCTTTTTCCTGCTAATCCTAGCATGATAAAGAAGATTCAAAGAGAGTGAGATGCCAGCTCCTTTCATTCAGTCAGTAGCTTCAAACATTTCTGGTATATGAAAAACATGTTTTTCAATGGCAAAAATCAATGAATATTGTAAATGCACAAACAGTAATATCTCCACATTGCACGGTGCAATTCTGAAATTTTTAGCTTTTTCCTGTTAATCCTAGCATGATAAAGAAGATTCAAAGAGAGTGAGATGCCAGCTCCTTTCATTCAGTCAGTAGCTTCAAACATTTCTGGTATATGAAAAACATGTTTTTCAATGGCAAAAATCAATGAATATTGTAAATGCACAAACAGTAATATCTCCACATTGCACGGTGCAATTCTGAAATTTTTAGCTTTTTCCTGTTAATCCTAGCATGATAAAGAAGATTCAAAGAGAGTGAGATGCCAGCTCCTTTCATTCAGTCAGTAGCTTCAAACATTTCTGGTATATGAAAAACATGTTTTTCAATGGCAAAAATCAATGAATATTGTAAATGCACAAACAGTAATATCTCCACATTGCAAGGTGCAATTCTGAAATTTTTTGCTTTTTCCTGTTAATCCTAGCATGATAAAGAAGATTCAAAGAGAGTGAGATGCCAGCTCCTTTCATTCAGTCAGTAGCTTCAAACATTTCTGGTATATTAAAAACATGTTTTTCAATGGCAAAAATCAATGAATATTGTAAATGCACAAACAGTAATATCTCCACATTGCAAGGTGCAATTCTGAAATTTTTTGCTTTTTCCTGCTAATCCTAGCATGATAAAGAAGATTCAAAGAGAGTGAGATGCCAGCTCCTTTCATTCAGTCAGTAGCTTCAAACATTTCTGGTATATGAAAAACATGTTTTTCAATGGCAAAAATCAATGAATATTGTAAATGCACAAACAGTAATATCTCCACATTGCACGGTGCAATTCTGAAATTTTTAGCTTTTTCCTGTTAATCCTAGCATGATAAAGAAGATTCAAAGAGAGTGAGATGCCAGCTCCTTTCATTCAGTCAGTAGCTTCAAACATTTCTGGTATATGAAAAACATGTTTTTCAATGGCAAAAATCAATGAATATTGTAAATGCACAAACAGTAATATCTCCACATTGCAAGGTGCAATTCTGAAATTTTTTGCTTTTTCCTGCTAATCCTAGCATGATAAAGAAGATTCAAAGAGAGTGAGATGCCAGCTCCTTTCATTCAGTCAGTAGCTTCAAACATTTCTGGTATATGAAAAACATGTTTTTCAATGGCAAAAATCAATGAATATTGTAAATGCACAAACAGTAATATCTCCACATTGCACGGTGCAATTCTGAAATTTTTAGCTTTTTCCTGTTAATCCTAGCATGATAAAGAAGATTCAAAGAGAGTGAGATGCCAGCTCCTTTCATTCAGTCAGTAGCTTCAAACATTTCTGGTATATGAAAAACATGTTTTTCAATGGCAAAAATCAATGAATATTGTAAATGCACAAACAGTAATATCTCCACATTGCAAGGTGCAATTCTGAAATTTTTTGCTTTTTCCTGCTAATCCTAGCATGATAAAGAAGATTCAAAGAGAGTGAGATGCCAGCTCCTTTCATTCAGTCAGTAGCTTCAAACATTTCTGGTATATGAAAAACATGTTTTTCAATGGCAAAAATCAATGAATATTGTAAATGCACAAACAGTAATATCTCCACATTGCACGGTGCAATTCTGAAATTTTTAGCTTTTTCCTGTTAATCCTAGCATGATAAAGAAGATTCAAAGAGAGTGAGATGCCAGCTCCTTTCATTCAGTCAGTAGCTTCAAACATTTCTGGTATATGAAAAACATGTTTTTCAATGGCAAAAATCAATGAATATTGTAAATGCACAAACAGTAATATCTCCACATTGCAAGGTGCAATTCTGAAATTTTTTGCTTTTTCCTGCTAATCCTAGCATGATAAAGAAGATTCAAAGAGAGTGAGATGCCAGCTCCTTTCATTCAGTCAGTAGCTTCAAACATTTCTGGTATATGAAAAACATGTTTTTCAATGGCAAAAATCAATGAATATTGTAAATGCACAAACAGTAATATCTCCACATTGCACGGTGCAATTCTGAAATTTTTAGCTTTTTCCTGTTAATCCTAGCATGATAAAGAAGATTCAAAGAGAGTGAGATGCCAGCTCCTTTCATTCAGTCAGTAGCTTCAAACATTTCTGGTATATGAAAAACATGTTTTTCAATGGCAAAAATCAATGAATATTGTAAATGCACAAACAGTAATATCTCCACATTGCAAGGTGCAATTCTGAAATTTTTTGCTTTTTCCTGCTAATCCTAGCATGATAAAGAAGATTCAAAGAGAGTGAGATGCCAGCTCCTTTCATTCAGTCAGTAGCTTCAAACATTTCTGGTATATGAAAAACATGTTTTTCAATGGCAAAAATCAATGAATATTGTAAATGCACAAACAGTAATATCTCCACATTGCACGGTGCAATTCTGAAATTTTTAGCTTTTTCCTGTTAATCCTAGCATGATAAAGAAGATTCAAAGAGAGTGAGATGCCAGCTCCTTTCATTCAGTCAGTAGCTTCAAACATTTCTGGACGTTTTTCAATGGCAAAAATCAATGAATATTGTAAATGCACAAACAGTAATATCTCCACATTGCAAGGTGCAATTCTGAAATTTTTTGCTTTTTCCTGTTAATCCTAGCATGATAAAGAAGATTCAAAGAGAGTGAGATGCCAGCTCCTTTCATTCAGTCAGTAGCTTCAAACATTTCTGGTATATGAAAAACATGTTTTTCAATGGCAAAAATCAATGAATATTGTAAATGCACAAACAGTAATATCTCCACATTGCACGGTGCAATTCTGAAATTTTTAGCTTTTTCCTGTTAATCCTAGCATGATAAAGAAGATTCAAAGAGAGTGAGATGCCAGCTCCTTTCATTCAGTCAGTAGCTTCAAACATTTCTGGTATATGAAAAACATGTTTTTCAATGGCAAAAATCAATGAATATTGTAAATGCACAAACAGTAATATCTCCACATTGCAAGGTGCAATTCTGAAATTTTTTGCTTTTTCCTGTTAATCCTAGCATGATAAAGAAGATTCAAAGAGAGTGAGATGCCAGCTCCTTTCATTCAGTCAGTAGCTTCAAACATTTCTGGTATATGAAAAACATGTTTTTCAATGGCAAAAATCAATGAATATTGTAAATGCACAAACAGTAATATCTCCACATTGCAAGGTGCAATTCTGAAATTTTTTGCTTTTTCCTGCTAATCCTAGCATGATAAAGAAGATTCAAAGAGAGTGAGATGCCAGCTCCTTTCATTCAGTCAGTAGCTTCAAACATTTCTGGTATATGAAAAACATGTTTTTCAATGGCAAAAATCAATGAATATTGTAAATGCACAAACAGTAATATCTCCACATTGCACGGTGCAATTCTGAAATTTTTAGCTTTTTCCTGTTAATCCTAGCATGATAAAGAAGATTCAAAGAGAGTGAGATGCCAGCTCCTTTCATTCAGTCAGTAGCTTCAAACATTTCTGGTATATGAAAAACATGTTTTTCAATGGCAAAAATCAATGAATATTGTAAATGCACAAACAGTAATATCTCCACATTGCAAGGTGCAATTCTGAAATTTTTTGCTTTTTCCTGCTAATCCTAGCATGATAAAGAAGATTCAAAGAGAGTGAGATGCCAGCTCCTTTCATTCAGTCAGTAGCTTCAAACATTTCTGGTATATGAAAAACATGTTTTTCAATGGCAAAAATCAATGAATATTGTAAATGCACAAACAGTAATATCTCCACATTGCACGGTGCAATTCTGAAATTTTTAGCTTTTTCCTGTTAATCCTAGCATGATAAAGAAGATTCAAAGAGAGTGAGATGCCAGCTCCTTTCATTCAGTCAGTAGCTTCAAACATTTCTGGTATATGAAAAACATGTTTTTCAATGGCAAAATTCAATGAATATTGTAAATGTACAAACAGTAATATCTCCACATTGCAAGGTGCAATTCTGAAATTTTTAGCTTTTTCCTGTTAATCCTAGCATGATAAAGAAGATTCAAAGAGAGTGAGATGCCAGCTCCTTTCATTCAGTCAGTAGCTTCAAACATTTCTGGTATATGAAAAACATGTTTTTCAATGGCAAAAATCAATGAATATTGTAAATGCACAAACAGTAATATCTCCACATTGCAAGGTGCAATTCTGAAATTTTTTGCTTTTTCCTGCTAATCCTAGCATGATAAAGAAGATTCAAAGAGAGTGAGATGCCAGCTCCTTTCATTCAGTCAGTAGCTTCAAACATTTCTGGTATATGAAAAACATGTTTTTCAATGGCAAAAATCAATGAATATTGTAAATGCACAAACAGTAATATCTCCACATTGCACGGTGCAATTCTGAAATTTTTAGCTTTTTCCTGTTAATCCTAGCATGATAAAGAAGATTCAAAGAGAGTGAGATGCCAGCTCCTTTCATTCAGTCAGTAGCTTCAAACATTTCTGGTATATGAAAAACATGTTTTTCAATGGCAAAAATCAATGAATATTGTAAATGCACAAACAGTAATATCTCCACATTGCAAGGTGCAATTCTGAAATTTTTTGCTTTTTCCTGCTAATCCTAGCATGATAAAGAAGATTCAAAGAGAGTGAGATGCCAGCTCCTTTCATTCAGTCAGTAGCTTCAAACATTTCTGGTATATGAAAAACATGTTTTTCAATGGCAAAAATCAATGAATATTGTAAATGCACAAACAGTAATATCTCCACATTGCACGGTGCAATTCTGAAATTTTTAGCTTTTTCCTGTTAATCCTAGCATGATAAAGAAGATTCAAAGAGAGTGAGATGCCAGCTCCTTTCATTCAGTCAGTAGCTTCAAACATTTCTGGACGTTTTTCAATGGCAAAAATCAATGAATATTGTAAATGCACAAACAGTAATATCTCCACATTGCAAGGTGCAATTCTGAAATTTTTTGCTTTTTCCTGTTAATCCTAGCATGATAAAGAAGATTCAAAGAGAGTGAGATGCCAGCTCCTTTCATTCAGTCAGTAGCTTCAAACATTTCTGGTATATGAAAAACATGTTTTTCAATGGCAAAAATCAATGAATATTGTAAATGCACAAACAGTAATATCTCCACATTGCACGGTGCAATTCTGAAATTTTTAGCTTTTTCCTGTTAATCCTAGCATGATAAAGAAGATTCAAAGAGAGTGAGATGCCAGCTCCTTTCATTCAGTCAGTAGCTTCAAACATTTCTGGTATATGAAAAACATGTTTTTCAATGGCAAAAATCAATGAATATTGTAAATGCACAAACAGTAATATCTCCACATTGCAAGGTGCAATTCTGAAATTTTTTGCTTTTTCCTGTTAATCCTAGCATGATAAAGAAGATTCAAAGAGAGTGAGATGCCAGCTCCTTTCATTCAGTCAGTAGCTTCAAACATTTCTGGTATATGAAAAACATGTTTTTCAATGGCAAAAATCAATGAATATTGTAAATGCACAAACAGTAATATCTCCACATTGCAAGGTGCAATTCTGAAATTTTTTGCTTTTTCCTGCTAATCCTAGCATGATAAAGAAGATTCAAAGAGAGTGAGATGCCAGCTCCTTTCATTCAGTCAGTAGCTTCAAACATTTCTGGTATATGAAAAACATGTTTTTCAATGGCAAAAATCAATGAATATTGTAAATGCACAAACAGTAATATCTCCACATTGCACGGTGCAATTCTGAAATTTTTAGCTTTTTCCTGTTAATCCTAGCATGATAAAGAAGATTCAAAGAGAGTGAGATGCCAGCTCCTTTCATTCAGTCAGTAGCTTCAAACATTTCTGGTATATGAAAAACATGTTTTTCAATGGCAAAAATCAATGAATATTGTAAATGCACAAACAGTAATATCTCCACATTGCAAGGTGCAATTCTGAAATTTTTTGCTTTTTCCTGCTAATCCTAGCATGATAAAGAAGATTCAAAGAGAGTGAGATGCCAGCTCCTTTCATTCAGTCAGTAGCTTCAAACATTTCTGGTATATGAAAAACATGTTTTTCAATGGCAAAAATCAATGAATATTGTAAATGCACAAACAGTAATATCTCCACATTGCACGGTGCAATTCTGAAATTTTTAGCTTTTTCCTGTTAATCCTAGCATGATAAAGAAGATTCAAAGAGAGTGAGATGCCAGCTCCTTTCATTCAGTCAGTAGCTTCAAACATTTCTGGTATATGAAAAACATGTTTTTCAATGGCAAAAATCAATGAATATTGTAAATGCACAAACAGTAATATCTCCACATTGCAAGGTGCAATTCTGAAATTTTTTGCTTTTTCCTGTTAATCCTAGCATGATAAAGAAGATTCAAAGAGAGTGAGATGCCAGCTCCTTTCATTCAGTCAGTAGCTTCAAACATTTCTGGTATATGAAAAACATGTTTTTCAATGGCAAAAATCAATGAATATTGTAAATGCACAAACAGTAATATCTCCACATTGCAAGGTGCAATTCTGAAATTTTTTGCTTTTTCCTGCTAATCCTAGCATGATAAAGAAGATTCAAAGAGAGTGAGATGCCAGCTCCTTTCATTCAGTCAGTAGCTTCAAACATTTCTGGTATATGAAAAACATGTTTTTCAATGGCAAAAATCAATGAATATTGTAAATGCACAAACAGTAATATCTCCACATTGCACGGTGCAATTCTGAAATTTTTAGCTTTTTCCTGTTAATCCTAGCATGATAAAGAAGATTCAAAGAGAGTGAGATGCCAGCTCCTTTCATTCAGTCAGTAGCTTCAAACATTTCTGGTATATGAAAAACATGTTTTTCAATGGCAAAAATCAATGAATATTGTAAATGCACAAACAGTAATATCTCCACATTGCAAGGTGCAATTCTGAAATTTTTTGCTTTTTCCTGCTAATCCTAGCATGATAAAGAAGATTCAAAGAGAGTGAGATGCCAGCTCCTTTCATTCAGTCAGTAGCTTCAAACATTTCTGGTATATGAAAAACATGTTTTTCAATGGCAAAAATCAATGAATATTGTAAATGCACAAACAGTAATATCTCCACATTGCACGGTGCAATTCTGAAATTTTTAGCTTTTTCCTGTTAATCCTAGCATGATAAAGAAGATTCAAAGAGAGTGAGATGCCAGCTCCTTTCATTCAGTCAGTAGCTTCAAACATTTCTGGTATATGAAAAACATGTTTTTCAATGGCAAAAATCAATGAATATTGTAAATGCACAAACAGTAATATCTCCACATTGCACGGTGCAATTCTGAAATTTTTAGCTTTTTCCTGTTAATCCTAGCATGATAAAGAAGATTCAAAGAGAGTGAGATGCCAGCTCCTTTCATTCAGTCAGTAGCTTCAAACATTTCTGGTATATGAAAAACATGTTTTTCAATGGCAAAAATCAATGAATATTGTAAATGCACAAACAGTAATATCTCCACATTGCAAGGTGCAATTCTGAAATTTTTTGCTTTTTCCTGTTAACCCTAGCATGATAAAGAAGATTCAAAGAGAGTGAGATGCCAGCTCCTTTCATTCAGTCAGTAGCTTCAAACATTTCTGGTATATGAAAAACATGTTTTTCAATGGCAAAAATCAATGAATATTGTAAATGCACAAACAGTAATATCTCCACATTGCAAGGTGCAATTCTGAAATTTTTTGCTTTTTCCTGCTAATCCTAGCATGATAAAGAAGATTCAAAGAGAGTGAGATGCCAGCTCCTTTCATTCAGTCAGTAGCTTCAAACATTTCTGGTATATGAAAAACATGTTTTTCAATGGCAAAAATCAATGAATATTGTAAATGCACAAACAGTAATATCTCCACATTGCACGGTGCAATTCTGAAATTTTTAGCTTTTTCCTGTTAATCCTAGCATGATAAAGAAGATTCAAAGAGAATGAGATGCCAGCTCCTTTCATTCAGTCAGTAGCTTCAAACATTTCTGGTATATGAAAAACGTTTTTCAATGGCAAAAATCAATGAATATTGTAAATGCACAAACAGTAATATCTCCACATTGCAAGGTGCAATTCTGAAATTTTTTGCTTTTTCCTGCTAATCCTAGCATGATAAAGAAGATTCAAAGAGAGTGAGATGCCAGCTCCTTTCATTCAGTCAGTAGCTTCAAACATTTCTGGTATATGAAAAACATGTTTTTCAATGGCAAAAATCAATGAATATTGTAAATGCACAAACAGTAATATCTCCACATTGCACGGTGCAATTCTGAAATTTTTTGCTTTTTCCTGTTAATCCTAGCATGATAAAGAAGATTCAAAGAGAGTGAGATGCCAGCTCCTTTCATTCAGTCAGTAGCTTCAAACATTTCTGGTATATGAAAAACATGTTTTTCAATGGCAAAAATCAATGAATATTGTAAATGCACAAACAGTAATATCTCCACATTGCAAGGTGCAATTCTGAAATTTTTTGCTTTTTCCTGCTAATCCTAGCATGATAAAGAAGATTCAAAGAGAGTGAGATGCCAGCTCCTTTCATTCAGTCAGTAGCTTCAAATATTTCTGGTATATGAAAAACATGTTTTTCAATGGCAAAAATCAATGAATATTGTAAATGCACAAACAGTAATATCTCCACATTGCACGGTGCAATTCTGAAATTTTTAGCTTTTTCCTGTTAATCCTAGCATGATAAAGAAGATTCAAAGAGAGTGAGATGCCAGCTCCTTTCATTCAGTCAGTAGCTTCAAACATTTCTGGTATATGAAAAACATGTTTTTCAATGGCAAAAATCAATGAATATTGTAAATGCACAAACAGTAATATCTCCACATTGCAAGGTGCAATTCTGAAATTCTTTGCTTTTTCCTGTTAATCCTAGCATGATAAAGAAGATTCAAAGAGAGTGAGATGCCAGCTCCTTTCATTCAGTCAGTAGCTTCAAACATTTCTGGTATATGAAAAACATGTTTTTCAATGGCAAAAATCAATGAATATTGTAAATGCACAAACAGTAATATCTCCACATTGCAAGGTGCAATTCTGAAATTTTTTGCTTTTTCCTGCTAATCCTAGCATGATAAAGAAGATTCAAAGAGAGTGAGATGCCAGCTCCTTTCATTCAGTCAGTAGCTTCAAACATTTCTGGTATATGAAAAACATGTTTTTCAATGGCAAAAATCAATGAATATTGTAAATGCACAAACAGTAATATCTCCACATTGCACGGTGCAATTCTGAAATTTTTAGCTTTTTCCTGTTAATCCTAGCATGATAAAGAAGATTCAAAGAGAGTGAGATGCCAGCTCCTTTCATTCAGTCAGTAGCTTCAAACATTTCTGGTATATGAAAAACATGTTTTTCAATGGCAAAAATCAATGAATATTGTAAATGCACAAACAGTAATATCTCCACATTGCAAGGTGCAATTCTGAAATTTTTTGCTTTTTCCTGCTAATCCTAGCATGATAAAGAAGATTCAAAGAGAGTGAGATGCCAGCTCCTTTCATTCAGTCAGTAGCTTCAAACATTTCTGGTATATGAAAAACATGTTTTTCAATGGCAAAAATCAATGAATATTGTAAATGCACAAACAGTAATATCTCCACATTGCACGGTGCAATTCTGAAATTTTTAGCTTTTTCCTGTTAATCCTAGCATGATAAAGAAGATTCAAAGAGAGTGAGATGCCAGCTCCTTTCATTCAGTCAGTAGCTTCAAACATTTCTGGTATATGAAAAACATGTTTTTCAATGGCAAAAATCAATGAATATTGTAAATGCACAAACAGTAATATCTCCACATTGCAAGGTGCAATTCTGAAATTTTTTGCTTTTTCCTGTTAATCCTAGCATGATAAAGAAGATTCAAAGAGAGTGAGATGCCAGCTCCTTTCATTCAGTCAGTAGCTTCAAACATTTCTGGTATATGAAAAACATGTTTTTCAATGGCAAAAATCAATGAATATTGTAAATGCACAAACAGTAATATCTCCACATTGCAAGGTGCAATTCTGAAATTTTTTGCTTTTTCCTGCTAATCCTAGCATGATAAAGAAGATTCAAAGAGAGTGAGATGCCAGCTCCTTTCATTCAGTCAGTAGCTTCAAACATTTCTGGTATATGAAAAACATGTTTTTCAATGGCAAAAATCAATGAATATTGTAAATGCACAAACAGTAATATCTCCACATTGCACGGTGCAATTCTGAAATTTTTAGCTTTTTCCTGTTAATCCTAGCATGATAAAGAAGATTCAAAGAGAGTGAGATGCCAGCTCCTTTCATTCAGTCAGTAGCTTCAAACATTTCTGGTATATGAAAAACATGTTTTTCAATGGCAAAAATCAATGAATATTGTAAATGCACAAACAGTAATATCTCCACATTGCAAGGTGCAATTCTGAAATTTTTTGCTTTTTCCTGCTAATCCTAGCATGATAAAGAAGATTCAAAGAGAGTGAGATGCCAGCTCCTTTCATTCAGTCAGTAGCTTCAAACATTTCTGGTATATGAAAAACATGTTTTTCAATGGCAAAAATCAATGAATATTGTAAATGCACAAACAGTAATATCTCCACATTGCACGGTGCAATTCTGAAATTTTTAGCTTTTTCCTGTTAATCCTAGCATGATAAAGAAGATTCAAAGAGAGTGAGATGCCAGCTCCTTTCATTCAGTCAGTAGCTTCAAACATTTCTGGTATATGAAAAACATGTTTTTCAATGGCAAAAATCAATGAATATTGTAAATGCACAAACAGTAATATCTCCACATTGCAAGGTGCAATTCTGAAATTCTTTGCTTTTTCCTGTTAATCCTAGCATGATAAAGAAGATTCAAAGAGAGTGAGATGCCAGCTCCTTTCATTCAGTCAGTAGCTTCAAACATTTCTGGTATATGAAAAACATGTTTTTCAATGGCAAAAATCAATGAATATTGTAAATGCACAAACAGTAATATCTCCACATTGCAAGGTGCAATTCTGAAATTTTTTGCTTTTTCCTGCTAATCCTAGCATGATAAAGAAGATTCAAAGAGAGTGAGATGCCAGCTCCTTTCATTCAGTCAGTAGCTTCAAACATTTCTGGTATATGAAAAACATGTTTTTCAATGGCAAAAATCAATGAATATTGTAAATGCACAAACAGTAATATCTCCACATTGCACGGTGCAATTCTGAAATTTTTAGCTTTTTCCTGTTAATCCTAGCATGATAAAGAAGATTCAAAGAGAGTGAGATGCCAGCTCCTTTCATTCAGTCAGTAGCTTCAAACATTTCTGGTATATGAAAAACATGTTTTTCAATGGCAAAAATCAATGAATATTGTAAATGCACAAACAGTAATATCTCCACATTGCAAGGTGCAATTCTGAAATTTTTTGCTTTTTCCTGTTAATCCTAGCATGATAAAGAAGATTCAAAGAGAGTGAGATGCCAGCTCCTTTCATTCAGTCAGTAGCTTCAAACATTTCTGGTATATGAAAAACATGTTTTTCAATGGCAAAAATCAATGAATATTGTAAATGCACAAACAGTAATATCTCCACATTGCAAGGTGCAATTCTGAAATTTTTTGCTTTTTCCTGCTAATCCTAGCATGATAAAGATTCAAAGAGAGTGAGATGCCAGCTCCTTTCATTCAGTCAGTAGCTTCAAACATTTCTGGTATATGAAAAACATGTTTTTCAATGGCAAAAATCAATGAATATTGTAAATGCACAAACAGTAATATCTCCACATTGCACGGTGCAATTCTGAAATTTTTAGCTTTTTCCTGTTAATCCTAGCATGATAAAGAAGATTCAAAGAGAGTGAGATGCCAGCTCCTTTCATTCAGTCAGTAGCTTCAAACATTTCTGGTATATGAAAAACATGTTTTTCAATGGCAAAAATCAATGAATATTGTAAATGCACAAACAGTAATATCTCCACATTGCAAGGTGCAATTCTGAAATTTTTTGCTTTTTCCTGTTAATCCTAGCATGATAAAGAAGATTCAAAGAGAGTGAGATGCCAGCTCCTTTCATTCAGTCAGTAGCTTCAAACATTTCTGGTATATGAAAAACATGTTTTTCAATGGCAAAAATCAATGAATATTGTAAATGCACAAACAGTAATATCTCCACATTGCAAGGTGCAATTCTGAAATTTTTTGCTTTTTCCTGCTAATCCTAGCATGATAAAGATTCAAAGAGAGTGAGATGCCAGCTCCTTTCATTCAGTCAGTAGCTTCAAACATTTCTGGTATATGAAAAACATGTTTTTCAATGGCAAAAATCAATGAATATTGTAAATGCACAAACAGTAATATCTCCACATTGCAAGGTGCAATTCTGAAATTTTTAGCTTTTTCCTGTTAATCCTAGCATGATAAAGAAGATTCAAAGAGAGTGAGATGCCAGCTCCTTTCATTCAGTCAGTAGCTTCAAACATTTCTGGTATATGAAAAACATGTTTTTCAATAGCAAAAATCAATGAATATTGTAAATGCACAAACAGTAATATCTCCACATTGCAAGGTGCAATTCTGAAATTCTTTGCTTTTTCCTGTTAATCCTAGCATGATAAAGAAGATTCAAAGAGAGTGAGATGCCAGCTCCTTTCATTCAGTCAGTAGCTTCAAACATTTCTGGTATATGAAAAACATGTTTTTCAATGGCAAAAATCAATGAATATTGTAAATGCACAAACAGTAATATCTCCACATTGCAAGGTGCAATTCTGAAATTTTTTGCTTTTTCCTGCTAATCCTAGCATGATAAAGAAGATTCAAAGAGAGTGAGATGCCAGCTCCTTTCATTCAGTCAGTAGCTTCAAACATTTCTGGTATATTAAAAACATGTTTTTCAATGGCAAAAATCAATGAATATTGTAAATGCACAAACAGTAATATCTCCACATTGCACGGTGCAATTCTGAAATTTTTAGCTTTTTCCTGTTAATCCTAGCATGATAAAGAAGATTCAAAGAGAGTGAGATGCCAGCTCCTTTCATTCAGTCAGTAGCTTCAAACATTTCTGGTATATGAAAAACATGTTTTTCAATGGCAAAAATCAATGAATATTGTAAATGCACAAACAGTAATATCTCCACATTGCAAGGTGCAATTCTGAAATTTTTTGCTTTTTCCTGCTAATCCTAGCATGATAAAGAAGATTCAAAGAGAGTGAGATGCCAGCTCATTTCATTCAGTCAGTAGCTTCAAACATTTCTGGTATATGAAAAACATGTTTTTCAATGGCAAAAATCAATGAATATTGTAAATGCACAAACAGTAATATCTCCACATTGCACGGTGCAATTCTGAAATTTTTAGCTTTTTCCTGTTAATCCTAGCATGATAAAGAAGATTCAAAGAGAGTGAGATGCCAGCTCCTTTCATTCAGTCAGTAGCTTCAAACATTTCTGGTATATGAAAAACATGTTTTTCAATGGCAAAAATCAATGAATATTGTAAATGCACAAACAGTAATATCTCCACATTGCAAGGTGCAATTTTGAAATTTTTTGCTTTTTCCTGCTAATCCTAGCATGATAAAGAAGATTCAAAGAGAGTGAGATGCCAGCTCCTTTCATTCAGTCAGTAGCTTCAAACATTTCTGGTATATGAAAAACATGTTTTTCAATGGCAAAAATCAATGAATATTGTAAATGCACAAACAGTAATATCTCCACATTGCACGGTGCAATTCTGAAATTTTTAGCTTTTTCCTGTTAATCCTAGCATGATAAAGAAGATTCAGAGAGTGAGATGCCAGCTCCTTTCATTCAGTCAGTAGCTTCAAACATTTCTGGTATATGAAAAACATGTTTTTCAATGGCAAAAATCAATGAATATTGTAAATGCACAAACAGTAATATCTCCACATTGCACGGTGCAATTCTGAAATTTTTAGCTTTTTCCTGTTAATCCTAGCATGATAAAGAAGATTCAAAGAGAGTGAGATGCCAGCTCCTTTCATTCAGTCAGTAGCTTCAAACATTTCTGGTATATGAAAAACATGTTTTTCAATGGCAAAAATCAATGAATATTGTAAATGCACAAACAGTAATATCTCCACATTGCAAGGTGCAATTCTGAAATTTTTTGCTTTTTCCTGCTAATCCTAGCATGATAAAGAAGATTCAAAGAGAGTGAGATGCCAGCTCCTTTCATTCAGTCAGTAGCTTCAAACATTTCTGGTATATGAAAAACATGTTTTTCAAAGGCAAAAATCAATGAATATTGTAAATGCACAAACAGTAATATCTCCACATTGCACGGTGCAATTCTGAAATTTTTAGCTTTTTCCTGTTAATCCTAGCATGATAAAGAAGATTCAAAGAGAGTGAGATGCCAGCTCCTTTCATTCAGTCAGTAGCTTCAAACATTTCTGGTATATGAAAAACATGTTTTTCAATGGCAAAAATCAATGAATATTGTAAATGCACAAACAGTAATATCTCCACATTGCAAGGTGCAATTCTGAAATTTTTTGCTTTTTCCTGCTAATCCTAGCATGATAAAGAAGATTCAAAGAGAGTGAGATGCCAGCTCCTTTCATTCAGTCAGCAGCTTCAAACATTTCTGGTATATGAAAAACATGTTTTTCAATGGCAAAAATCAATGAATATTGTAAATGTACAAACAGTAATATCTCCACATTGCAAGGTGCAATTCTGAAATTTTTTGCTTTTTCCTGTTAATCCTAGCATGATAAAGAAGATTCAAAGAGAGTGAGATGCCAGCTCCTTTCATTCAGTCAGTAGCTTCAAACATTTCTGGTATATGAAAAACATGTTTTTCAATGGCAAAAATCAATGAATATTGTAAATGCACAAACAGTAATATCTCCACATTGCAAGGTGCAATTCTGAAATTTTTTGCTTTTTCCTGCTAATCCTAGCATGATAAAGAAGATTCAAAGAGAGTGAGATGCCAGCTCCTTTCATTCAGTCAGTAGCTTCAAACATTTCTGGTATATGAAAAACATGTTTTTCAATGGCAAAAATCAATGAATATTGTAAATGCACAAACAGTAATATCTCCACATTGCACGGTGCAATTCTGAAATTTTTAGCTTTTTCCTGTTAATCCTAGCATGATAAAGAAGATTCAAAGAGAGTGAGATGCCAGCTCCTTTCATTCAGTCAGTAGCTTCAAACATTTCTGGTATATGAAAAACATGTTTTTCAATGGCAAAAATCAATGAATATTGTAAATGCACAAACAGTAATATCTCCACATTGCAAGGTGCAATTCTGAAATTTTTTGCTTTTTCCTGCTAATCCTAGCATGATAAAGAAGATTCAAAGAGAGTGAGATGCCAGCTCCTTTCATTCAGTCAGTAGCTTCAAACATTTCTGGTATATGAAAAACATGTTTTTCAATGGCAAAAATCAATGAATATTGTAAATGCACAAACAGTAATATCTCCACATTGCACGGTGCAATTCTGAAATTTTTAGCTTTTTCCTGTTAATCCTAGCATGATAAAGAAGATTCAAAGAGAGTGAGATGCCAGCTCCTTTCATTCAGTCAGTAGCTTCAAACATTTCTGGTATATGAAAAACATGTTTTTCAATGGCAAAAATCAATGAATATTGTAAATGCACAAACAGTAATATCTCCACATTGCAAGGTGCAATTCTGAAATTTTTTGCTTTTTCCTGTTAATCCTAGCATGATAAAGAAGATTCAAAGAGAGTGAGATGCCAGCTCCTTTCATTCAGTCAGTAGCTTCAAACATTTCTGGTATATGAAAAACATGTTTTTCAATGGCAAAAATCAATGAATATTGTAAATGCACAAACAGTAATATCTCCACATTGCAAGGTGCAATTCTGAAATTTTTTGCTTTTTCCTGCTAATCCTAGCATGATAAAGAAGATTCAAAGAGAGTGAGATGCCAGCTCCTTTCATTCAGTCAGTAGCTTCAAACATTTCTGGTATATGAAAAACATGTTTTTCAATGGCAAAAAACAATGAATATTGTAAATGCACAAACAGTAATATCTCCACATTGCACGGTGCAATTCTGAAATTTTTAGCTTTTTCCTGTTAATCCTAGCATGATAAAGAAGATTCAAAGAGAGTGAGATGCCAGCTCCTTTCATTCAGTCAGTAGCTTCAAACATTTCTGGTATATGAAAAACATGTTTTTCAATGGCAAAAATCAATGAATATTGTAAATGCACAAACAGTAATATCTCCACATTGCAAGGTGCAATTTTGAAATTTTTTGCTTTTTCCTGCTAATCCTAGCATGATAAAGAAGATTCAAAGAGAGTGAGATGCCAGCTCCTTTCATTCAGTCAGTAGCTTCAAACATTTCTGGTATATGAAAAACATGTTTTTCAATGGCAAAAATCAATGAATATTGTAAATGCACAAACAGTAATATCTCCACATTGCACGGTGCAATTCTGAAATTTTTAGCTTTTTCCTGTTAATCCTAGCATGATAAAGAAGATTCAAAGAGAGTGAGATGCCAGCTCCTTTCATTCAGTCAGTAGCTTCAAACATTTCTGGTATATGAAAAACATGTTTTTCAATGGCAAAAATCAATGAATATTGTAAATGCACAAACAGTAATATCTCCACATTGCACGGTGCAATTCTGAAATTTTTAGCTTTTTCCTGTTAATCCTAGCATGATAAAGAAGATTCAAAGAGAGTGAGATGCCAGCTCCTTTCATTCAGTCAGTAGCTTCAAACATTTCTGGTATATGAAAAACATGTTTTTCAATGGCAAAAATCAATGAATATTGTAAATGCACAAACAGTAATATCTCCACATTGCAAGGTGCAATTCTGAAATTTTTTGCTTTTTCCTGCTAATCCTAGCATGATAAAGAAGATTCAAAGAGAGTGAGATGCCAGCTCCTTTCATTCAGTCAGTAGCTTCAAACATTTCTGGTATATGAAAAACATGTTTTTCAATGGCAAAAATCAATGAATATTGTAAATGCACAAACAGTAATATCTCCAC
Source organism: Phyllobates terribilis (assembly GCF_046119375.1). Lineage (NCBI taxonomy): Eukaryota > Metazoa > Chordata > Amphibia > Anura > Dendrobatidae > Phyllobates > Phyllobates terribilis. Next base: position 11,284 of record NW_027370435.1, on the reverse strand, counting down.
ATTGCAAGGTGCAATTCTGAAATTTTTTGCTTTTTCCTGCTAATCCTAGCATGATAAAGAAGATTCAAAGAGAGTGAGATGCCAGCTCCTTTCATTCAGTCAGTAGCTTCAAACATTTCTGGTATATGAAAAACATGTTTTTCAATGGCAAAAATCAATGAATATTGTAAATGCACAAACAGTAATATCTCCACATTGCACGGTGCAATTCTGAAATTTTTAGCTTTTTCCTGTTAATCCTAGCATGATAAAGAAGATTCAAAGAGAGTGAGAGGGGAGTGGCCTGAGCACAGGACGAGATGGCAGCTTGATCCTGAGCTCCCTGAGGGCTAAAACTACAAAGCGACGATAAAAGCAACTTAAGAAGATTTACTCGATCAATTCTTACATGGATTAACTCCCTAAAGCTTAAGGATCATCTGGATACTGAAAAGACTCTCCCTGACCCGTTATTCTGGGAGATATTTCGTTTGGAAGCAGTGAGGTGCGTCCTTGATTTCATGCCAGTCGTGGGTATTGTGACATAGACCTGCAGGCTTGCAGGTCTGTGTGTCTCTGCAAGGGGACCCTCCCTACTCCCTTCCTCTGGACCTAGGAACACTGTTTATCGGGTGCTATCGGACAATTTGCAAAGGATTCATATTTTGAGGAAGGTGGCAAGGAGCCCTTAAAGCCTGCTCTGCTGTTGTGGGAGGCCGGTGGCTGTGGGACGAGCCGATTATATACTTCAGCTTTTACAGCCTGTGCTGGGAAGTAACAAGGACCGAGTCCTAACTAGACCCACGGGACCCTGTAGCCCTGAAAACGGCCCCACTGTACTGAACCACCAGCCTGCAAGCTGTCCCTGCCTGCTATCCACCCCACTACCAGCTGCGACCGGGGGTAAGACTCCTACAGAGATACCACCGCCCGGCGCTGTACCACCCTGCTACTAGCTGCGACCAGTGACAGGATTCCGGAAGTTAAAAACACCGGCCGGCACTTTCTGTGGAGGATCGCGGACCCCGGGGACCTTCCAGATCTACAATCAAGTAAGAAGATTGTGAGACCGGAGCCCTGAGAAGTCCAGCACACGGACGCCAAGCTACGGGACCTTCCTGCTTCAGGACGCCGGCAGCAGCCCGAAGACCCGGCCCTGCTCACAGCTGACGCGGCTACACAGAGGAGAGGAACTGTAGATATCATCTTAAAAGGTCAGACAAGCCCTGGCTGATGCCAGGGCTATTATCGTGACTCTGTGAGGCTATTGTCTGGGGTCTGGTGGCGGCGGTGTCCCTTTTATTTTGTGGAGCGGTCCTCCCTCTCCCTCCTGCTGACGGGCGCTGCTTGTGTCTGCGGCCGGGATCCCTGCCTCTTGCTGCGGCTGTTCCCTGGGTTCGGGGGCTGTTCCGGTGGTGGCAGTTCCCCCTTCTTAGTTCCGGAGCCGCTCCGCTCCTGGCTCCGCTCCTGTCTCCCTTCTAAAGACCGGCGCTGCCGGTGTATAGGGCTTGCCGCCCCACATCCCCCGGGGCTGATTTACAAGCGGCGGTGTCTCCCTCCTGCTTCTGGGGGGGCCGCTTTGTCCCTCCCCACTAGTAACTGACAGGTGCCACCGGTCCCCGTGCTCCGCTCCACCTATTCCCGTTGTGCCGCTCTGCTGACTGTGCCCCTCCGGTGTTGGGACCCTACAGACCCCTGTGACTGCCTCCCCCTCTTGTGCTGGTGTTGCTGCGCTCTGATCTTGCCCTTGGTCCTTCCCTGCAGCGGCACCGCTGCCCTCCTCTGCCTCATATCCATAATCAGCTGATAGATTCAATTCTCCCGCCCCCTGCTGCAGCGTCCTCTGTACTGCTGTCCATGGTGCTGATCAAATTCTCCTGCCCTCTGCTGCGGCGTAGCTCTGCACTGCTGTCCATGGTGCTGATTTGAGCTGCTGTCCATGGTGCTGATTTCAGTCAAACTCTCCTGCCCCTGCTACAGCGCCGCTCTGTTCTGCTGTCCAAGGTGCTGATTTTACATTAGTTAATTCTCTTGCCTCCTGCTGCAACATCGCTTTGCACTGCTGTCCATGGTTCTGATTTTATATCAGTACTGATACAGAGGTCCATCAAACATCAAACTTTGGACAAACACTTAATTGTGAGACTTGACTTTGAGGAGGGGTGGAGGATAGGAGGAATTGCTTCTGCCATATATATACTGTGATTTCGCTACCTGATATACATATAACAGTTGGTGCCCATGGAACTCTACAGATCTGCAAGTTTCCACAATAATTAGTTTTCTGTTAAGAACTATATGTGCCTTTTATTTTTATCCCTCAGGTCAAGTTTACTATTTCTCTTGATATTTTTGATTGTGATTTACATTTAAAGGATTGCATTCTAGGGGGTACATAATTCTGCAGTCTTTAAGGGTATTGATTGCCTCTTATTGGAGTGATATTTGTTTAATGCTAATTTCTTCCAGTCATTGTTCCTAGTCATTTTGCTACTCTAAAGTCTTCTATCCACTCTCTAGGTTAAATATTCCCATTGTCTTTTTGGTGTTTTCCTTATATATACACTTAGGACTTATTTTTTTTTACAATGGCGGCTAACAAAAAAAATACCCAAAAGTCTTTGGAAGCTCCCCTTAAAACTAGTGTGGTAAGAGCGAAGTCCTCCCAACGTTCTTCATTTTCAAATCCCTCAGAGGATACTGTCAATACCATTAGTCCACTTAAGTCCAGATCACCTCATAGAAATCCTGACGATAGACAGAGTTTTAAAGTAAGCTCTCCCACCAAAGACTCTGCTAAAAGTCTATTTTCTCCAAAACCACAGAGAATTCATGACGCTAAACCTGCCCCTTCCACCGTAGTTAAAGAAAAAAAAGTGGAAGAGATGGACATTTCCATCTCATCAAAGAGAAGGGATCCAGGAGCTTGGAGCAACAAATATTCCTCACTGGCCACGAGTTCGGAGGAGGAATCCTCGGACACGTCTCCCAATCCTAGTCCAGATAAGAGACGTGCCAAAAAGGACGTCTCCCCTTCGTCTTCAGACCCTACGCCTAGTGTCCCGGCCAAAATACCCATTTCTCAAGAGTTGGGAAATACCGACCTTGGTTCATATCTGGACAATCTTTTAAAGACGATTGACAGAAATATGAAACTGGGCTTTGAGAAACAGGTAGACACCATGAAATCTACTTTGGAAGCTTTTGGAGTTAAATTGGAGGAAAACACTAAAAGACTTGAAACGGTGGAGGATAAGGTAGAGTCTGTTTCTTCTGATAATTTGGAAATTAAATCCGAGCTCAAAAGACTTAGATTAAAAGTTGCGGATTTGGAGGATAGGAGTAGGAGAAATAATTTGAAGATTAGGGGCATATCTGAGGATGTTTCTCCCTCGGATATCTCGGCTTTTCTCAAAGACTTTTTTCACAAGACAATCCCATCCCTTTCTGAGCAAGATCTTATCATTGATAGGGCCCATCGCTTATTTCGTCCGACCTCCATTTCCTCGGATCTTCCTAGGGATGTAATAGCTAGGTTGCATTTCTTCTCGACCAAAGAGAGAATCTTGAATTATATCAGGGAAAATAGGACTTTTCCAGAGCCTTTCTCACACCTAAAAATCTTCTCCGATTTTTCCAAAGAAACCATGGATGCAAGAAGGTCATACAAATTGATCACAGATAGACTGAGGGATATGAATATCCCATATAGGTGGGGCTTTCCAGTAAAGTTGCTGATTTTCTTTAACCGGAAAACATTCACTCTTACAGATCCTGATGAAGGCCCCAAATTTTTTGATTTTATAAAAGACATTCCCTACAAAGTTACAAAGGCACCCCACCGCTGAAATGATAAACACTACTCCCTCGGGAGCCCTCTTTAAAAATAATCTCATTTTATCACCTCACCTAACATGCTATAATAAATTTATCATTCTTCTTATATTTAGCCTTCATGGTTTGTCCACATTATTTTTCCCCCCAATCTGAGGGAGAACCTTTTCGGTGAAGGTTCCCTCAGGAGATTTTTTGATTCGTTTTTTTTTTTTCTTTTTCTTTGAATATTTGGTTATTGTTATTACTATCTTTGAATTAATATTAGAGATATTGTATTCCAGCTTTGATTGTCGGTTGATTATTTTTTGGGAATTTGTTGGACCAACTGACCCCTCTCCTTTTGACTTACTTTAATTATTAATTTACCTATGCCTATCAAGATCATCACCTATAATGTAAGAGGCCTAAACAGTCCCAATAAGAGATTCTCCCTTTGGAAGGAATTGGGTCATCTTGGTGCTGATGTTGCGTGTCTTCAGGAGACAAGGTTTGCCGAGGGAAAACACCCTACTTTCACCCACAAACGCTACCCTCATATATTTGAATCCACTAGCGACCGGAAAAAAGCCGGTGTAGCTACAGTGATCAGAGATTCTGTCCCATTTGAGTTTTTAGATCAGCATAAAGATGTCAATGGAAGGTTCCATATATTGCTCTGTAAACTGAATAATCATGAGTGCACTGTTGTTAACCTATACGCCCCAAATAAAAAGCAAATACCCTTTTTGAATAAGGTTTTTAGAAAGGTTGAAGAGGTTAGGAGAGGCGAATTGATTTTTTTGGGAGACTTCAACATGGTCCCGGACGGGCATATGGACTCTTCCTCCCCCAGCCGTCATTTATACCCGACGCTAAATAACTGGCTTTATAAAAACGAACTATTTGATACATTTAGATGTCTGCAAACTACCTCCAAAGAATTCTCCCATTTTTCGGATGCGCACCAAACGGCCTCTAGAATAGACTTAATAATAACTGACGTTTTTTCTTTACCCAAATTCTCTAACGTATCTATAGGTCTTAGGTCTCTATCAGATCATGCCCCTACGTCATGTGAAATTCATATTGGTCCTCTTATTAAAAATGGATTTCTTTGGAAATGTAGATCTTCACTTATTCATAACCCCAAAAACAAAAAAATTATTGAAAAAGCTATTTCTGATTATTTTAGGGAGAACGATACCCCAGATTTATCTAATCCCTTCTCCAGCTGGTGCGCTCACAAAGCCGTCCTTCGTGGTGTACTAATGCAGATATCCTCATCTGAAAAAAAAGAAAAAAGATCAAAAATTAATTCTCTTCAAAAACTGATTAGGGAAAAAGAATTAGAGCAAATTAATCTTCCTTCCCCTTCCCCAATAACTCAAAAAGAACTCTCAAATTTAAGGGTAGAGCTAAAATCAGAAATTTCTTCCTCCTATGATGCAATTATTCGGAAATCAAAATTTAATTACTATGCGGCTCTAAATAAACCTACCCGCTTTATGGCCCGCCTTGTCAAATGTAAAAGAGCAATTAATAGAATAGATAAAATAAAAAACAATAGTGGAATAACGTTTTGCCACCCTAAAGATATAGTGAACCAGTTTGCAAATTTTTACAAAAAACTCTACAACATCAAAACTGATCCTCTAATTTCCCATCCTCACCCAGATGCAATCAACAAATTTTTATCCTCCATTAACCTACCGAAATTGAGCCCTCTGGATCACGAGTCATTGAATAAGCCTTTTTCTAACCTTGAAATTATTAACACAATAAAGCAACTTAAAGATTTCAAGGCTCCGGGTCCAGATGGGTTCATTAATGAGTATTATAAAACTTTTTGTGACCTACTTTCTTCCCCTCTCACGAAAATTTTCAATCATGCTTCCTCAATAAGCTCCTTCCCCTCAGAAATGCTGGAAGCCACCATTACCCTAATACCCAAGTCTAAGGATGAGAGAGATAATGTTAAAAATTATAGGCCCATTTCGCTAATTAACACTGATATTAAGATATATTCGAAAATTCTGGCCAATCGTTTATCGACTATTCTCCCATCTCTCATCAACGATGATCAGATTGGCTTCGTTGGTGGGAGGCAAGCAACTGATGGCTCTAGAAGACTTCTGAATATTATTAAGGTGATAAATACGGCGAAACTCCCAACTTCATTGCTTGCTTTAGACGCTGAAAAAGCTTTCGACAGGTTAAATTGGCTATACCTTAAACTCACCCTTATTAAATTCGGTTTTGATAACAAATTTCTCTCTTCAATTATGGCCCTCTATTCTAACCCCCAAGCAAAAATTTATGTTAACAATTATCTCTCAAATCCAATCCCTATCACAAATGGTACTAGACAGGGTTGCCCACTTTCCCCCCTTCTCTTTGTCCTGGCTATGGAGCCTTTGGCACAGAGGATTAGAGAAAACACTGACATTAGGGGGATTTCTACCCCATCTCGAGAATTTAAAATTGGCCTCTTTGCAGATGATGTTATGCTTTCCTTGCTGGACCCAGTAAATTCGGTTGCGGAGGTTTCAAAGGTTCTAGAACTATTCTCTCAGATTTCTTATTTTAAAATTAACAATGAGAAGTCTAAACTTTTGAATATTAATCTGGACCGCCAGACGAGAGAGGTTTTACACTCAAGATTTTCCTTTGGTCTGGCTAAACGCAATCTGACTTATTTGGGGATCAGTATTGGTAAATCTATTAATTCAACAATCTCTGACAATCTGGTTCTGATTGATGACATCGTCCGAGGAGATTTGATGGATTTTATGAAAAGAGATTTGTCGTGGTGGGGTAGAGTCCTCTCTATCAAGATGTTTGTTCTTCCCAAAATTTTGTATTTTTTCCGCAACCTACCTTTATCTATTTCCCATATCTTTATTCAAAAAATTCAAAATCAGATTAATTCTTATGTCTGGGATAATAAACGTGCGAGCATATCTGCTGATATATTGTACAAGAATAAAAGTAACGGAGGTCTGAGCCATCCTAATATTTCCGCTTACTATCTGGCAAACCTTATCAAACAGAGCAGTTACTGGTTTAATTCTGACAGCCCCCCAGCTTGGATGATTCTGGAGACCTTCTTAAATAATGGTTCTTCTCCTCGTGAATTGTTACTCAGGCATCTCTTTAGACAGTGTACTCATGATTCTTCCCACCCTATTTTCCAGGCGATCATTGACGCCTGGAAAAAAATCACCAAAAAAAAGAAAAAGAATCCTTTAAGAGATTCTGATATGGATAAGCTTTCCCTTGTCAAAAAATTTCCAATTGGTTTTGTTGCTGATCTGTATAACTCTTCCATTCCAGATCAATGGGACATTAAAGGGTTAAGGAAAATTGGAGACTTGTATGAAGCTTCTGTCTTTATCCCTTTCCAAATTCTTAAGAAAAGATTCAATTTGCCTTTTTCTGATTTCTTTTTATACTCTCATTTAAAGAGCATTATTCTGGAATTCATTTCTAGCAAATTTATCGTTTCCGAAATCTCGGTGAACCTGTTAAGTAACACATCCCATAAGATTTTTTGGAGCCTGAGACACCTATATAACAGCTTCAATAATGACCTCTCTTTCCAAAAACATCTTTACATGATTCGATGGGAAAAGGACCTAAAACTCAATTTCCAATCCGACCAATGGGAGAATGCTCTTCTTTTCTCACAAGCCTCTAATATATCTATGCCCTTACAAGAGGCCTACTTCAAAATTTTAACCAGATGGTACTACACTCCAATTAGGCTCCACTATATAAAGCCCAGCAACTCTCCCCTCTGTTGGAGGGAGTGCGGCCTCAGGGGAGATCTGTTACATCTCTTTTGGAGCTGCCCTAAAATCCGCAATTTATGGGCTCAGATCTCTTCTTTGGTAGATGATCTCTTGGGCAGACCACTAATATTGACCCCTCAAAGGGCTTTACTATCCTTGGATCTTGAATCATACAAGTCATTTGAAAGATCTTTGGTGATTCATTTATTCTCAGTTTGTAAGAATACATTGGCTTTTTATTGGAGAAAGTCACATGTCCCCACTTTGGAGGACTTAGTTGATAAGATGAATCTCCATAGAATATTTGAACTCAGATTTGCCCTTATTAACAATAATTTACTTAAATTTTCTAAGAAGTGGGATATTTGGTCCATTAAGTTCCCTCAACCATCTCATAATGCTGGAATATCTTAATAGGTGTTACATGTTTAGCTTATTAATATGTTTAATTTTGCTAATATGATAGTAGTGTGTGTTTAATTGTTCAAGTTATCTATTATCGTGTTTATTATTTGACGAACAAATTTCTCCCACCTTCCCTGATTATTCCATTTCCGTTTGTACCCTTTCCCTTCCCCTTCCTCGGAATTACCCCTTCCCACGAATATTCTTATTTCACTACTTTATGCTACGATTCTTATTCCCCTGTTAAACTGTTTATTAAAAATAAAAAAAATATGGTAAAACAAAGAGAGTGAGATGCCAGCTCCTTTCATTCAGTCAGTAGCTTCAAACATTTCTGGTATATGAAAAACATGTTTTTCAATGGCAAAAATCAATGAATATTGTAAATGCACAAACAGTAATATCTCCACATTGCAAGGTGCAATTCTGAAATTTTTTGCTTTTTCCTGCTAATCCTAGCATGATAAAGAAGATTCAAAGAGAGTGAGATGCCAGCTCCTTTCATTCAGTCAGTAGCTTCAAACATTTCTGGTATATGAAAAACATGTTTTTCAATGGCAAAAATCAATGAATATTGTAAATGCACAAACAGTAATATCTCCACATTGCACGGTGCAATTCTGAAATTTTTAGCTTTTTCCTGTTAATCCTAGCATGATAAAGAAGATTCAAAGAGAGTGAGATGCCAGCTCCTTTCATTCAGTCAGTAGCTTCAAACATTTCTGGTATATGAAAAACATGTTTTTCAATGGCAAAAATCAATGAATATTGTAAATGCACAAACAGTAATATCTCCACATTGCAAGGTGCAATTCTGAAATTTTTTGCTTTTTCCTGCTAATCCTAGCATGATAAAGAAGATTCAAAGAGAGTGAGATGCCAGCTCCTTTCATTCAGTCAGTAGCTTCAAACATTTCTGGTATATGAAAAACATGTTTTTCAATGGCAAAAATCAATGAATATTGTAAATGCACAAACAGTAATATCTCCACATTGCACGGTGCAATTCTGAAATTTTTAGCTTTTTCCTGTTAATCCTAGCATGATAAAGAAGATTCAAAGAGAGTGAGATGCCAGCTCCTTTCATTCAGTCAGTAGCTTCAAACATTTCTGGTATATGAAAAACATGTTTTTCAATGGCAAAAATCAATGAATATTGTAAATGCACAAACAGTAATATCTCCACATTGCAAGGTGCAATTCTGAAATTTTTTGCTTTTTCCTGCTAATCCTAGCATGATAAAGAAGATTCAAAGAGAGTGAGATGCCAGCTCCTTTCATTCAGTCAGTAGCTTCAAACATTTCTGGTATATGAAAAACATGTTTTTCAATGGCAAAAATCAATGAATATTGTAAATGTACAAACAGTAATATCTCCACATTGCAAGGTGCAATTCTGAAATTTTTTGCTTTTTCCTGTTAATCCTAGCATGATAAAGAAGATTCAAAGAGAGTGAGATGCCAGCTCCTTTCATTCAGTCAGTAGCTTCAAACATTTCTGGTATATGAAAAACATGTTTTTCAATGGCAAAAATCAATGAATATTGTAAATGCACAAACAGTAATATCTCCACATTGCAAGGTGCAATTCTGAAATTTTTTGCTTTTTCCTGCTAATCCTAGCATGATAAAGAAGATTCAAAGAGAGTGAGATGCCAGCTCCTTTCATTCAGTCAGTAGCTTCAAACATTTCTGGTATATGAAAAACATGTTTTTCAATGGCAAAAATCAATGAATATTGTAAATGCACAAACAGTAATATCTCCACATTGCACGGTGCAATTCTGAAATTTTTAGCTTTTTCCTGTTAATCCTAGCATGATAAAGAAGATTCAAAGAGAGTGAGATGCCAGCTCCTTTCATTCAGTCAGTAGCTTCAAACATTTCTGGTATATGAAAAACATGTTTTTCAATGGCAAAAATCAATGAATATTGTAAATGCACAAACAGTAATATCTCCACATTGCAAGGTGCAATTCTGAAATTTTTTGCTTTTTCCTGCTAATCCTAGCATGATAAAGAAGATTCAAAGAGAGTGAGATGCCAGCTCCTTTCATTCAGTCAGTAGCTTCAAACATTTCTGGTATATGAAAAACATGTTTTTCAATGGCAAAAATCAATGAATATTGTAAATGCACAAACAGTAATATCTCCACATTGCACGGTGCAATTCTGAAATTTTTAGCTTTTTCCTGTTAATCCTAGCATGATAAAGAAGATTCAAAGAGAGTGAGATGCCAGCTCCTTTCATTCAGTCAGTAGCTTCAAACATTTCTGGTATATGAAAAACATGTTTTTCAATGGCAAAAATCAATGAATATTGTAAATGCACAAACAGTAATATCTCCACATTGCAAGGTGCAATTCTGAAATTTTTTGCTTTTTCCTGCTAATCCTAGCATGATAAAGAAGATTCAAAGAGAGTGAGATGCCAGCTCCTTTCATTCAGTCAGTAGCTTCAAACATTTCTGGTATATGAAAAACATGTTTTTCAATGGCAAAAATCAATGAATATTGTAAATGCACAAACAGTAATATCTCCACATTGCACGGTGCAATTCTGAAATTTTTAGCTTTTTCCTGCTAATCCTAGCATGATAAAGAAGATTCAAAGAGAGTGAGATGCCAGCTCCTTTCATTCAGTCAGTAGCTTCAAACATTTCTGGTATATGAAAAACATGTTTTTCAATGGCAAAAATCAATGAATATTGTAAATGCACAAACAGTAATATCTCCACATTGCACGGTGCAATTCTGAAATTTTTAGCTTTTTCCTGTTAATCCTAGCATGATAAAGAAGATTCAAAGAGAGTGAGATGCCAGCTCCTTTCATTCAGTCAGTAGCTTCAAACATTTCTGGTATATGAAAAACATGTTTTTCAATGGCAAAAATCAATGAATATTGTAAATGCACAAACAGTAATATCTCCACATTGCACGGTGCAATTCTGAAATTTTTAGCTTTTTCCTGTTAATCCTAGCATGATAAAGAAGATTCAAAGAGAGTGAGATGCCAGCTCCTTTCATTCAGTCAGTAGCTTCAAACATTTCTGGTATATGAAAAACATGTTTTTCAATGGCAAAAATCAATGAATATTGTAAATGATCTCTATCTCCACATTGCACGGTGCAATTCTGAAATTTTTAGCTTTTTACTGTTAATCCTAGCATGATAAAGAAGATTCAAAGAGAGTGAGATGCCAGCTCCTTTCATTCAGTCAGTAGCTTCAAACATTTCTGGGTATATGAAAAACTGTTTTTCAATGGGCAAAAATCAATGAATATTGTAAATG
>NW_027370434.1:0-35996 GCF_046119375.1 Phyllobates terribilis | reverse complement strand
AAAGGAGCTGGCATCTCACTCTCTTTGAATCTTCTTTATCATGCTAAGAGGAGCAGGAAAAAGCAAAAAATTTCAGAATTGCACCTTGCAATGCGGAGAAATTACTGTTTGTGCATTTACAATATTCATTGATTTTTGCCATTGAAAAACATCATGTTATTCATATACCAGAAATGTTTGAAGCTACTGACTGAATGAAAGGAGCTGGCATCTCACTCTCTTTGAATCTTCTTTATCATGCTAAGAGGAGCAGGAAAAAGCAAAAAATTTCAGAATTGCACCTTGCAATGCGGAGAAATTACTGTTTGTGCATTTACAATATTCATTGATTTTTGCCATTGAAAAACGTCCAGAAATGATTGAAGCTACTGACTGAATGAAAGGAGCTGACATCTCACTCTCTTTGAATCTTGTTTATCATGCTAAGAGGAGCAGGAAAAAGCAAAAAATTTCAGAATTGCACCTTGCAATGCGGAGAAATTACTGTTTGTGCATTTACAATATTCATTGATTTTTGCCATTGAAAAATGTCCAGAAATGATTGAAGCTACTGACTGAATGAAAGGAGCTGGCATCTCACTCTCTTTGAAACTTCTTTATCATGCTAAGAGGAGCAGGAAAAAGCAAAAAATTTCAGAATTGCACCTTGCAATGCGGAGAAATTACTGTTTGTGCATTTACAATATTCATTGATTTTTGCCATTGAAAAACGTCCAGAAATGATTGAAGCTACTGACTGAATGAAAGGAGCTGGCATCTCACTCTCTTTGAATCTTCTTTATCATGCTAAGAGGAGCAGGAAAAAGTAAAAAATTTCAGAATTGCACCTTGCAATGCGGAGAAATTACTGTTTGTGCATTTACAATATTCAATGATTTTTGCCATTGAAAAACGTCCAGAAATTATTGAAGCTACTGACTGAACGAAAGGAGCTGGCATCTCACTCTCTTTGAATCTTCTTTATCATGCTAAGAGGAGCAGGAAAAAGCAAAAAATTTCAGAATTGCACCTTGCAATGCGGAGAAATTACTGTTTGTGCATTTACAATATTCATTGATTTTTGCCATTGAAAAACATCATGTTATTCATATACCAGAAATGTTTGAAGCTACTGACTGAATGAAAGGAGCTGGCATCTCACTCTCTTTGAATCTTCTTCATAATGCTAAGAGGAGCAGGAAAAAGCAAAAAATTTCAGAATTGCACCTTGCAATGCGGAGAAATTACTGTTTGTGCATTTACAATATTCATTGATTTTTGCCATTGAAAAACATCCAGAAATGATTGAAGCTACAGACTGAATGAAAGGAGCTGGCATCTCACTCTCTTTGATTCTTCTTTATCATGCTAAGAGGAGCAGGAAAAAGCAAAAAATTTCAGAATTGCACCTTGCAATGCGGAGAAATTACTGTTTGTGCATTTACAATATTCATTGATTTTTGCCATTGAAAAACATCATGTTATTCATATACCAGAAATGTTTGAAGCTACTGACTGAATGAAAGGAGCTGGCATCTCACTCTCTTTCAATCTTCTTTATCATGCTAAGAGGAGCAGGAAAAAGCAAAAAATTTCAGAATTGCACCTTGCAATGCGGATAAATTACTGTTTGTGCATTTACAATATTCATTGATTTTTGCCATTGAAAAACATCATGTTATTCATATACCAGAAATGATTGAAGCTACTGACTGAATGAAAGGAGCTGGCATCTCACTCTTTGAATCTTCTTTATCATGCTAAGAGGAGCAGGAAAAAGCAAAAAATTTCAGAATTGCACCTTGCAATGCGGAGAAATTACTGTTTGTGCATTTACAATATTCATTGATTTTTGCCATTGAAAAACATCATGTTATTCATATACCAGAAATGATTGAAGCTACTGACTGAATGAAAGGAGCTGGCATCTCACTCTCTTTGAATCTTCTTTATCATGCTAAGAGGAGCAGGAAAAAGCAAAAAATTTCAGAATTGCACCTTGCAATGCGGAGAAATTACTGTTTGTGCATTTACAATATTCAATGATTTTTGCCATTGAAAAACGTCCAGAAATTATTGAAGCTACTGACTGAACGAAAGGAGCTGGCATCTCACTCTCTTTGAATCTTCTTTATCATGCTAAGAGGAGCAGGAAAAAGCAAAAAATTTCAGAATTGCACCTTGCAATGCGGAGAAATTACTGTTTGTGCATTTACAATATTCATTGATTTTTGCCATTGAAAAACATCATGTTATTCATATACCAGAAATGTTTGAAGCTACTGACTGAATGAAAGGAGCTGGCATCTCACTCTCTTTGAATCTTCTTCATAATGCTAAGAGGAGCAGGAAAAAGCAAAAAATTTCAGAATTGCACCTTGCAATGCGGAGAAATTACTGTTTGTGCATTTACAATATTCATTGATTTTTGCCATTGAAAAACATCCAGAAATGATTGAAGCTACTGACTGAATGAAAGGAGCTGGCATCTCACTCTCTTTGAATCTTCTTTATCATGCTAAGAGGAGCAGGAAAAAGCAAAAAATTTCAGAATTGCACCTTGCAATGCGGAGAAATTACTGTTTGTGCATTTACAATATTCATTGATTTTTGCCATTGAAAAACATCATGTTATTCATATACCAGAAATGTTTGAAGCTACTGACTGAATGAAAGGAGCTGGCATCTCACTCTCTTTGAATCTTCTTCATAATGCTAAGAGGAGCAGGAAAAAGCAAAAAATTTCAGAATTGCACCTTGCAATGCGGAGAAATTACTGTTTGTGCATTTACAATATTCATTGATTTTTGCCATTGAAAAACATCCAGAAATGATTGAAGCTACAGACTGAATGAAAGGAGCTGGCATCTCACTCTCTTTGATTCTTCTTTATCATGCTAAGAGGAGCAGGAAAAAGCAAAAAATTTCAGAATTGCACCTTGCAATGCGGAGAAATTACTGTTTGTGCATTTACAATATTCATTGATTTTTGCCATTGAAAAACATCATGTTATTCATATACCAGAAATGTTTGAAGCTACTGACTGAATGAAAGGAGCTGGCATCTCACTCTCTTTCAATCTTCTTTATCATGCTAAGAGGAGCAGGAAAAAGCAAAAAATTTCAGAATTGCACCTTGCAATGCGGATAAATTACTGTTTGTGCATTTACAATATTCATTGATTTTTGCCATTGAAAAACATCATGTTATTCATATACCAGAAATGATTGAATCTACTGACTGAATGAAAGGAGCTGGCATCTCACTCTCTTTGAATCTTCTTTATCATGCTAAGAGGAGCAGGAAAAAGCAAAAAATTTCAGAATTGCACCTTGCAATGCGGAGAAATTACTGTTTGTGCATTTACAATATTCATTGATTTTTGCCATTGAAAAACATCATGTTATTCATATACCAGAAATGATTGAAGCTACTGACTGAATGAAAGGAGCTGGCATCTCACTCTCTTTGAATCTTCTTTATCATGCTAAGAGGAGCAGGAAAAAGCAAAAAATTTCAGAATTGCACCTTGCAATGCGGAGAAATTACTGTTTGTGCATTTACAATATTCAATGATTTTTGCCATTGAAAAACGTCCAGAAATTATTGAAGCTACTGACTGAACGAAAGGAGCTGGCATCTCACTCTCTTTGAATCTTCTTTATCATGCTAAGAGGAGCAGGAAAAAGCAAAAAATTTCAGAATTGCACCTTGCAATGCGGAGAAATTACTGTTTGTGCATTTACAATATTCATTGATTTTTGCCATTGAAAAACATCATGTTATTCATATACCAGAAATGTTTGAAGCTACTGACTGAATGAAAGGAGCTGGCATCTCACTCTCTTTGAATCTTCTTCATAATGCTAAGAGGAGCAGGAAAAAGCAAAAAATTTCAGAATTGCACCTTGCAATGTGGAGAAATTACTGTTTGTGCATTTACAATATTCATTGATTTTTGCCATTGAAAAACATCCAGAAATGATTGAAGCTACTGACTGAATGAAAGGAGCTGGCATCTCACTCTCTTTGAATCTTCTTTATCATGCTAAGAGGAGCAGGAAAAAGCAAAAAATTTCAGAATTGCACCTTGCAATGCGGAGAAATTACTGTTTGTGCATTTACAAAATTCATTGATTTTTGCCATTGAAAAACATCATGTTATTCATATACTAGAAATGACTGAAGCTACTGACTGAATGAAAGGAGCTGGCATCTCACTCTCTTTGAATCTTCTTTATCATGCTAAGAGGAGCAGGAAAAAGCAAAAAATTTCAGAATTGCACCTTGCAATGCGGAGAAATTACTGTTTGTGCATTTACAATATTCATTGATTTTTGCCATTGAAAAACGTCCAGAAATGATTGAAGCTACTGACTGAATGAAAGGAGCTGGCATCTCACTCTCTTTGAATCTTCTTTATCATGCTAAGAGGAGCAGGAAAAAGCAAAAAATTTCAGAATTGCACCTTGCAATGCGGAGAAATTACTGTTTGTGCATTTACAATATTCATTGATTTTTGCCATTGAAAAACATCATGTTATTCATATACCAGAAATGTTTGAAGCTACTGACTGAATGAAAGGAGCTGGCATCTCACTCTCTTTCAATCTTCTTTATCATGCTAAGAGGAGCAGGAAAAAGCAAAAAATTTCAGAATTGCACCTTGCAATGCGGATAAATTACTGTTTGTGCATTTACAATATTCATTGATTTTTGCCATTGAAAAACATCATGTTATTCATAAACCAGAAATGATTGAAGCTACTGACTGAATGAAAGGAGCTGGCATCTCACTCTCTTTGAATCTTCTTTATCATGCTAAGAGGAGCAGGAAAAAGCAAAAAATTTCAGAATTGCACCTTGCAATGCGGAGAAATTACTGTTTGTGCATTTACAATATTCATTGATTTTTGCCATTGAAAAACATCATGTTATTCATATACCAGAAATGATTGAAGCTACTGACTGAATGAAAGGAGCTGGCATCTCACTCTCTTTGAATCTTCTTTATCATGCTAAGAGGAGCAGGAAAAAGCAAAAAATTTCAGAATTGCACCTTGCAATGCGGAGAAATTACTGTTTGTGCATTTACAATATTCATTGATTTTTGCAATTGAAAAACGTCCAGAAATGATTGAAGCTACTGACTGAATGAAAGGAGCTGGCATCTCACTCTCTTTGAATCTTCTTTATCATGCTAAGAGGAGCAGGAAAAAGCAAAAAATTTCAGAATTGCACCTTGCAATGCGGAGAAATTACTGTTTGTGCATTTACAATATTCATTGATTTTTGCCATTGAAAAACATCATGTTATTCATATACCAGAAATGTTTGAAGCTACTGACTGAATGAAAGGAGCTGGCATCTCACTCTCTTTGAATCTTCTTTATCATGCTAAGAGGAGCAGGAAAAAGCAAAAAATTTCAGAATTGCACCTTGCAATGCGGAGAAATTACTGTTTGTGCATTTACAATATTCATTGATTTTTGCCATTGAAAAACGTCCAGAAATGATTGAAGCTACTGACTGAATGAAAGGAGCTGACATCTCACTCTCTTTGAATCTTGTTTATCATGCTAAGAGGAGCAGGAAAAAGCAAAAAATTTCAGAATTGCACCTTGCAATGCGGAGAAATTACTGTTTGTGCATTTACAATATTCATTGATTTTTGCCATTGAAAAATGTCCAGAAATGATTGAAGCTACTGACTGAATGAAAGGAGCTGGCATCTCACTCTCTTTGAAACTTCTTTATCATGCTAAGAGGAGCAGGAAAAAGCAAAAAATTTCAGAATTGCACCTTGCAATGCGGAGAAATTACTGTTTGTGCATTTACAATATTCATTGATTTTTGCCATTGAAAAACGTCCAGAAATGATTGAAGCTACTGACTGAATGAAAGGAGCTGGCATCTCACTCTCTTTGAATCTTCTTTATCATGCTAAGAGGAGCAGGAAAAAGTAAAAAATTTCAGAATTGCACCTTGCAATGCGGAGAAATTACTGTTTGTGCATTTACAATATTCAATGATTTTTGCCATTGAAAAACGTCCAGAAATTATTGAAGCTACTGACTGAACGAAAGGAGCTGGCATCTCACTCTCTTTGAATCTTCTTTATCATGCTAAGAGGAGCAGGAAAAAGCAAAAAATTTCAGAATTGCACCTTGCAATGCGGAGAAATTACTGTTTGTGCATTTACAATATTCATTGATTTTTGCCATTGAAAAACATCATGTTATTCATATACCAGAAATGTTTGAAGCTACTGACTGAATGAAAGGAGCTGGCATCTCACTCTCTTTGAATCTTCTTCATAATGCTAAGAGGAGCAGGAAAAAGCAAAAAATTTCAGAATTGCACCTTGCAATGCGGAGAAATTACTGTTTGTGCATTTACAATATTCATTGATTTTTGCCATTGAAAAACATCCAGAAATGATTGAAGCTACAGACTGAATGAAAGGAGCTGGCATCTCACTCTCTTTGATTCTTCTTTATCATGCTAAGAGGAGCAGGAAAAAGCAAAAAATTTCAGAATTGCACCTTGCAATGCGGAGAAATTACTGTTTGTGCATCATGTTATTGCACAAACAGTAATTTCTCCGCATTGCAAGGTGCAATTCTGAAATTTTTTGCTTTTTCCTGCTCCTCTTAGCATGGTAAAGAAGATTCAAAGAGAGTGAGATAACAGCTCCTTTCATTCAGTCAGTAGCTTCAATCATTTCTGGACGTTTTTCAATGGCAAAAATCAATGAATATTGTAAATGCACAAACAGTAATTTCTCCGCATTGCAAGGTGCAATTCTGAAATTTTTTGCTTTTTCCTGCTCCTCTTAGCATGATAAAGAAGATTCAAAGAGAGTGAGATGCCAGCTCCTTTCATTCAGTCAGTAGCTTCAATCATTTCTGGACGTTTTTCAATTGCAAAAATCAATGAATATTGTAAATGCACAAACAGTAATTTCTCCGCATTGCAAGGTGCAATTCTGAAATTTTTTGCTTTTTCCTGCTCCTCTTAGCATGATAAAGAAGATTCAAAGAGAGTGACATGCCAGCTACTTTCATTCAGTCAGTAGCTTCAATCATTTCTGGTATATGAATAACATGATGTTTTTCAATGGCAAAAATCAATGAATATTGTAAATGCACAAACAGTAATTTCTCCGCATTGCAAGGTGCAATTCTGAAATTTTTTGCTTTATCCTGCTCCTCTTAGCATGATAAAGAAGATTCAAAGAGAGTGAGATGCCAGCTCCTTTCATTCAGTCAGTAGCTTCAATCATTTCTGGTATATGAATAACATGATGTTTTTCAATGGCAAAAATCAATGAATATTGTAAATGCACAAACAGTAATTTATCCGCATTGCAAGGTGCAATTCTGAAATTTTTTGCTTTTTCCTGCTCCTCTTAGCATGATAAAGAAGATTCAAAGAGAGTGAGATGCCAGCTCCTTTCATTCAGTCAGTAGCTTCAAACATTTCTGGTATATGAATAACATGATGTTTTTCAATGGCAAAAATCAATGAATATTGTAAATGCACAAACAGTAATTTCTCCGCATTGCAAGGTGCAATTCTGAAATTTTTTGCTTTTTCCTGCTCCTCTTAGCATGATAAAGAAGATTCAAAGAGAGTGAGATGCCAGCTCCTTTCATTCAGTCAGTAGCTTCAATCATTTCTGGACGTTTTTCAATGGCAAAAATCAATGAATATTGTAAATGCACAAACAGTAATTTCTCCGCATTGCAAGGTGCAATTCTGAAATTTTTTGCTTTTTCCTGCTCCTCTTAGCATGATAAAGAAGATTCAAAGAGAGTGAGATGCCAGCTCCTTTCATTCAGTCAGTAGCTTCAAACATTTCTGGTATATGAATAACATGATGTTTTTCAATGGCAAAAATCAATGAATATTGTAAATGCACAAACAGTAATTTCTCCGCATTGCAAGGTGCAATTCTGAAATTTTTTGCTTTTTCCTGCTCCTCTTAGCATGATAAAGAAGATTCAAAGAGAGTGAGATGCCAGCTCCTTTCATTCAGTCAGTAGCTTCAATCATTTCTGGACGTTTTTCAAAGGCAAAAATCAATGAATATTGTAAATGCACAAACAGTAATTTATCCGCATTGCAAGGTGCAATTCTGAAATTTTTTGCTTTTTCCTGCTCCTCTTAGCATGGTAAAGAAGATTCAAAGAGAGTGAGATGCCAGCTCCTTTCATTCAGTCAGTAGCTTCAAACATTTCTGGTATATGAATAACATGATGTTTTTCAATGGCAAAAATCAATGAATATTGTAAATGCACAAA
The DNA here is from genome assembly GCF_046119375.1 of Phyllobates terribilis. Taxonomy (NCBI): domain Eukaryota; kingdom Metazoa; phylum Chordata; class Amphibia; order Anura; family Dendrobatidae; genus Phyllobates; species Phyllobates terribilis. Next base: position 27,710 of record NW_027370434.1, on the reverse strand, counting down.
CAGTAATTTCTCCGCATTGCAAGGTGCAATTCTGAAATTTTTTGCTTTTTCCTGCTCCTCTTAGCATGATAAAGAAGATTCAAAGAGAGTGAGATGCCAGCTCCTTTCATTCCGTCAGTAGCTTCAATCATTTCTGGACGTTTTTCAATGGCAAAAATCAATGAATATTGTAAATGCACAAACAGTAATTTCTCCGCATTGCAAGGTGCAATTCTGAAATTTTTTGCTTTTTCCTGCTCCTCTTAGCATTATGAAGAAGATTCAGAGTGAGATGCCAGCTCCTTTCATTCAGTCAGTAGCTTCAAACATTTCTGGTATATGAAAAACATGTTTTTCAATGGCAAAAATCAATGAATATTGTAAATGCACAAACAGTAATATCTCCACATTGCAAGGTGCAATTCTGAAATTTTTTGCTTTTTCCTGCTAATCCTAGCATGATAAAGAAGATTCAAAGAGAGTGAGATGCCAGCTCCTTTCATTCAGTCAGTAGCTTCAAACATTTCTGGTGTATGAAAAACGTTTTTCAATGGCAAAAATCAATGAATATTGTAAATGCACAAACAGTAATATCTCCACATTGCACGGTGCAATTCTGAAATTTTTAGCTTTTTCCTGTTAATCCTAGCATGATAAAGAAGATTCAAAGAGAGTGAGATGCCAGCTCCTTTCATTCAGTCAGTAGCTTCAAACATTTCTGGTATATGAAAAACATGTTTTTCAATGGCAAAAATCAATGAATATTGTAAATGCACAAACAGTAATATCTCCACATTGCAAGGTGCAATTCTGAAATTTTTTGCTTTTTCCTGCTAATCCTAGCATGATAAAGAAGATTCAAAGAGAGTGAGATGCCAGCTCCTTTCATTCAGTCAGTAGCTTCAAACATTTCTGGTATATGAAAAACGTTTTTCAATGGCAAAAATCAATGAATATTGTAAATGCACAAACAGTAATATCTCCACATTGCAAGGTGCAATTCTGAAATTTTTTGCTTTTTCCTGTTAATCCTAGCATGATAAAGAAGATTCAAAGAGAGTGAGATGCCAGCTCCTTTCATTCAGTCAGTAGTTACAAACATTTCTGGTATATGAAAAACATGTTTTTCAATGGCAAAAATCAATGAATATTGTAAATGCACAAACAGTAATATCTCCGCATTGCAAGGTGCAATTCTGAAATTTTTTGCTTTTTCCTGCTAATCCAAGCATGATAAGGAAGATTCAAAGAGAGTGAGATGCCAGCTCCTTTCATTCAGTCAGTAGCTTCAATCATTTCTGGACGTTTTTCAATGGCAAAAATCAATGAATATTGTAAATGCACAAACAGTAATTTCTCCGCATTGCAAGGTGCAATTCTGAAATTTTTTGCTTTTTCCTGCTCCTCTTAGCATGATAAAGAAGATTCAAAGAGAGTGAGATGCCAGCTCCTTTCATTCAGTCAGTAGCTTCAAACATTTCTGGTATATGAATAACATGATGTTTTTCAATGGCAAAAATCAATGAATATTGTAAATGCACAAACAGTAATTTCTCCGCATTGCAAGGTGCAATTCTGAAATTTTTTGCTTTTTCCTGCTCCTCTTAGCATGATAAAGAAGATTCAAAGAGAGTGAGATGCCAGCTCCTTTCATTCAGTCAGTAGCTTCAATCATTTCTGGACGTTTTTCAATGGCAAAAATCAATGAATATTGTAAATGCACAAACAGTAATTTCTCCGCATTGCAAGGTGCAATTCTGAAAATTTTTGCTTTTTCCTGCTCCTCTTAGCATGATAAAGAAGTTTCAGAGAGTGAGATGCCAGCTCCTTTCATTCAGTCAGTAGCTTCAATCATTTCTGGACGTTTTTCAATGGCAAAAATCAATGAATATTGTAAATGCACAAACAGTAATTTCTCCGCATTGCAAGGTGCAATTCTGAAATTTTTTGCTTTTTCCTGCTCCTCTTAGCATGATAAACAAGATTCAAAGAGAGTGAGATGCCAGCTCCTTTCATTCAGTCAGTAGCTTCAATCATTTCTGGACGTTTTTCAATGGCAAAAATCAATGAATATTGTAAATGCACAAACAGTAATTTATCCGCATTGCAAGGTGCAATTCTGAAATTTTTTGCTTTTTCCTGCTCCTCTTAGCATGATAAAGAAGATTCAAAGAGAGTGAGATGCCAGCTCCTTTCATTCAGTCAGTAGCTTCAAACATTTCTGGTATATGAATAACATGATGTTTTTCAATGGCAAAAATCAATGAATATTGTAAATGCACAAACAGTAATTTCTCCGCATTGCAAGGTGCAATTCTGAAATTTTTTGCTTTTTCCTGCTCCTCTTAGCATGATAAAGAAGATTCAAAGAGAGTGAGATGCCAGCTCCTTTCATTCCGTCAGTAGCTTCAATCATTTCTGGACGTTTTTCAATGGCAAAAATCAATGAATATTGTAAATGCACAAACAGTAATTTCTCCGCATTGCAAGGTGCAATTCTGAAATTTTTTGCTTTTTCCTGCTCCTCTTAGCATTATGAAGAAGATTCAAAGAGAGTGAGATGCCAGCTCCTTTCATTCAGTCAGTAGCTTCAAACATTTCTGGTATATGAAAAACATGTTTTTCAATGGCAAAAATCAATGAATATTGTAAATGCACAAACAGTAATATCTCCACATTGCAAGGTGCAATTCTGAAATTTTTTGCTTTTTCCTGTTAATCCTAGCATGATAAAGAAGATTCAAAGAGAGTGAGATGCCAGCTCCTTTCATTCAGTCAGTAGTTACAAACATTTCTGGTATATGAAAAACATGTTTTTCAATGGCAAAAATCAATGAATATTGTAAATGCACAAACAGTAATATCTCCGCATTGCAAGGTGCAATTCTGAAATTTTTTGCTTTTTCCTGCTAATCCTAGCATGATAAGGAAGATTCAAAGAGAGTGAGATGCCAAGCTCCTTTCATTCAGTCAGTAGCTTCAAACATTTCTGGTATATGAAAAACATGTTTTTCAATGGCAAAAATCAATGAATATTGTAAATGCACAAACAGTAATATCTCCACATTGCACGGTGCAATTCTGAAATTTTTAGCTTTTTCCTGTTAATCCTAGCATGATAAAGAAGATTCAAAGAGAGTGAGATGCCAGCTCCTTTCATTCAGTCAGTAGCTTCAAACATTTCTGGTATATGAAAAACATGTTTTTCAATGGCAAAAATCAATGAATATTGTAAATGCACAAACAGTAATATCTCCACATTGCAAGGTGCAATTCTGAAATTTTTTGCTTTTTCCTGTTAATCCTAGCATGATAAAGAAGATTCAAAGAGAGTGAGATGCCAGCTCCTTTCATTCAGTCAGTAGCTTCAAACATTTCTGGTATATGAAAAACATGTTTTTCAATGGCAAAAATCAATGAATATTGTAAATGCACAAACAGTAATATCTCCACATTGCAAGGTGCAATTCTGAAATTTTTTGCTTTTTCCTGCTAATCCTAGCATGATAAAGAAGATTCAAAGAGAGTGAGATGCCAGCTCCTTTCATTCAGTCAGTAGCTTCAAACATTTCTGGTATATGAAAAACGTTTTTCAATGGCAAAAATCAATGAATATTGTAAATGCACAAACAGTAATATCTCCACATTGCACGGTGCAATTCTGAAATTTTTAGCTTTTTCCTGTTAATCCTAGCATGATAAAGAAGATTCAAAGAGAGTGAGATGCCAGCTCCTTTCATTCAGTCAGTAGCTTCAAACATTTCTGGTATATGAAAAACATGTTTTTCAATGGCAAAAATCAATGAATATTGTAAATGCACAAACAGTAATATCTCCGCATTGCAAGGTGCAATTCTGAAATTTTTTGCTTTTTCCTGCTAATCCTAGCATGATAAAGAAGATTCAAAGAGAGTGAGATGCCAGCTCCTTTCATTCAGTCAGTAGCTTCAAACATTTCTGGTATATGAAAAACATGTTTTTCAATGGCAAAAATCAATGAATATTGTAAATGCACAAACAGTAATATCTCCACATTGCAAGGTGCAATTCTGAAATTTTTTGCTTTTTCCTGTTAATCCTAGCATGATAAAGAAGATTCAAAGAGAGTGAGATGCCAGCTCCTTTCATTCAGTCAGTAGCTTCAAACATTTCTGGTATATGAAAAACATGTTTTTCAATGGCAAAAATCAATGAATATTGTAAATGCACAAACAGTAATATCTCCACATTGCAAGGTGCAATTCTGAAATTTTTTGCTTTTTCCTGCTAATCCTAGCATGATAAAGAAGATTCAAAGAGAGTGAGATGCCAGCTCCTTTCATTCAGTCAGTAGCTTCAAACATTTCTGGTATATGAAAAACGTTTTTCAATGGCAAAAATCAATGAATATTGTAAATGCACAAACAGTAATATCTCCACATTGCACGGTGCAATTCTGAAATTTTTAGCTTTTTCCTGTTAATCCTAGCATGATAAAGAAGATTCAAAGAGAGTGAGATGCCAGCTCCTTTCATTCAGTCAGTAGCTTCAAACATTTCTGGTATATGAAAAACATGTTTTTCAATGGCAAAAATCAATGAATATTGTAAATGCACAAACAGTAATATCTCCACATTGCACGGTGCAATTCTGAAATTTTTAGCTTTTTCCTGTTAATCCTAGCATGATAAAGAAGATTCAAAGAGAGTGAGATGCCAGCTCCTTTCATTCAGTCAGTAGCTTCAAACATTTCTGGTATATGAAAAACGTTTTTCAATGGCAAAAATCAATGAATATTGTAAATGCACAAACAGTAATATCTCCACATTGCAAGGTGCAATTCTGAAATTTTTTGCTTTTTCCTGTTAATCCTAGCATGATAAAGAAGATTCAAAGAGAGTGAGATGCCAGCTCCTTTCATTCAGTCAGTAGCTTCAAACATTTCTGGTATATGAAAAACGTTTTTCAATGGCAAAAATCAATGAATATTGTAAATGCACAAACAGTAATATCTCCACATTGCAAGGTGCAATTCTGAAATTTTTTGCTTTTTCCTGTTAATCCTAGCATGATAAAGAAGATTCAAAGAGAGTGAGATGCCAGCTCCTTTCATTCAGTCAGTAGCTTCAAACATTTCTGGTATATGAAAAACATGTTTTTCAATGGCAAAAATCAATGAATATTGTAAATGCACAAACAGTAATATCTCCGCATTGCAAGGTGCAATTCTGAAATTTTTTGCTTTTTCCTGCTAATCCTAGCATGATAAAGAAGATTCAAAGAGAGTGAGATGCCAGCTCCTTTCATTCAGTCAGTAGCTTCAAACATTTCTGGTATATGAAAAACATGTTTTTGAATGGCAAAAATCAATGAATATTGTAAAAGCACAAACAGTAATATCTCCACATTGCACGGTGCAATTCTGAAATTTTTAGCTTTTTCCTGTTAATCCTAGCATGATAAAGAAGATTCAAAGAGAGTGAGATGCCAGCTCCTTTCATTCAGTCAGTAGCTTCAAACATTTCTGGTATATGAAAAACATGTTTTTCAATGGCAAAAATCAATGAATATTGTAAATGCACAAACAGTAATATCTCCACATTGCAAGGTGCAATTCTGAAATTTTTTGCTTTTTCCTGCTAATCCTAGCATGATAAAGAAGATTCAAAGAGAGTGAGATGCCAGCTCCTTTCATTCAGTCAGTAGCTTCAAACATTTGTGGTATATGAAAAACGTTTTTCAATGGCAAAAATCAATGAATATTGTAAATGCACAAACAGTAATATCTCCACATTGCACGGTGCAATTCTGAAATTTTTAGCTTTTTCCTGTTAATCCTAGCATGATAAAGAAGATTCAAAGAGAGTGAGATGCCAGCTCCTTTCATTCAGTCAGTAGCTTCAAACATTTCTGGTATATGAAAAACATGTTTTTCAATGGCAAAAATCAATGAATATTGTAAATGCACAAACAGTAATATCTCCACATTGCAAGGTGCAATTCTGAAATTTTTTGCTTTTTCCTGCTAATCCTAGCATGATAAAGAAGATTCAAAGAGAGTGAGATGCCAGCTCCTTTCATTCAGTCAGTAGCTTCAAACATTTCTGGTATATGAAAAACATGTTTTTCAATGGCAAAAATCAATGAATATTGTAAATGCACAAACAGTAATATCTCCACATTGCAAGGTGCAATTCTGAAATTTTTTGCTTTTTCCTGCTAATCCTAGCATGATAAAGAAGATTCAAAGAGAGTGAGATGCCAGCTCCTTTCATTCAGTCAGTAGCTTCAAACATTTCTGGTATATGAAAAACGTTTTTCAATGGCAAAAATCAATGAATATTGTAAATGCACAAACAGTAATATCTCCACATTGCACGGTGCAATTCTGAAATTTTTAGCTTTTTCCTGTTAATCCTAGCATGATAAAGAAGATTCAAAGAGAGTGAGATGCCAGCTCCTTTCATTCAGTCAGTAGCTTCAAACATTTCTGGTATATGAAAAACATGTTTTTCAATGGCAAAAATCAATGAATATTGTAAATGCACAAACAGTAATATCTCCACATTGCAAGGTGCAATTCTGAAATTTTTTGCTTTTTCCTGCTAATCCTAGCATGATAAAGAAGATTCAAAGAGAGTGAGATGCCAGCTCCTTTCATTCAGTCAGTAGCTTCAAACATTTCTGGTATATGAAAAACATGTTTTTCAATGGCAAAAATCAATGAATATTGTAAATGCACAAACAGTAATATCTCCACATTGCACGGTGCAATTCTGAAATTTTTAGCTTTTTCCTGTTAATCCTAGCATAATAAAGAAGATTCAAAGAGAGTGAGATGCCAGCTCCTTTCATTCAGTCAGTAGCTTCAAACATTTCTGGTATATGAAAAACGTTTTTCAATGGCAAAAATCAATGAATATTGTAAATGCACAAACAGTAATATCTCCACATTGCAAGGTGCAATTCTGAAATTTTTTGCTTTTTCCTGTTAATCCTAGCATGATAAAGAAGATTCAAAGAGAGTGAGATGCCAGCTCCTTTCATTCAGTCAGTAGTTACAAACATTTCTGGTATATGAAAAACATGTTTTTCAATGGCAAAAATCAATGAATATTGTAAATGCACAAACAGTAATATCTCCGCATTGCAAGGTGCAATTCTGAAATTTTTTGCTTTTTCCTGCTAATCCTAGCATGATAAGGAAGATTCAAAGAGAGTGAGATGCCAGCTCCTTTCATTCAGTCAGTAGCTTCAAACATTTCTGGTATATGAAAAACATGTTTTTCAATGGCAAAAATCAATGAATATTGTAAATGCACAAACAGTAATATCTCCACATTGCACGGTGCAATTCTGAAATTTTTAGCTTTTTCCTGTTAATCCTAGCATGATAAAGAAGATTCAAAGAGAGTGAGATGCCAGCTCCTTTCATTCAGTCAGTAGCTTCAAACATTTCTGGTATATGAAAAACGTTTTTCAATGGCAAAAATCAATGAATATTGTAAATGCACAAACAGTAATATCTCCACATTGCAAGGTGCAATTCTGAAATTTTTTGCTTTTTCCTGTTAATCCTAGCATGATCAAGAAGATTCAAAGAGAGTGAGATGCCAGCTCCTTTCATTCAGTCAGTAGCTTCAAACATTTCTGGTATATGAAAAACATGTTTTTCAATGGCAAAAATCAATGAATATTGTAAATGCACAAACAGTAATATCTCCGCATTGCAAGGTGCAATTCTGAAATTTTTAGCTTTTTCCTGCTAATCCTAGCATGATAAAGAAGATTCAAAGAGAGTGAGATGCCAGCTCCTTTCATTCAGTCAGTAGCTTCAAACATTTCTGGTATATGAAAAACATGTTTTTCAATGGCAAAAATCAATGAATATTGTAAATGCACAAACAGTAATATCTCCACATTGCAAGGTGCAATTCTGAAATTTTTTGCTTTTTCCTGTTAATCCTAGCATGATAAAGAAGATTCAAAGAGAGTGAGATGCCAGCTCCTTTCATTCAGTCAGTAGCTTCAAACATTTCTGGTATATGAAAAACATGTTTTTCAATGGCAAAAATCAATGAATATTGTAAATGCACAAACAGTAATATCTCCACATTGCAAGGTGCAATTCTGAAATTTTTTGCTTTTTCCTGCTAATCCTAGCATGATAAAGAAGATTCAAAGAGAGTGAGATGCCAGCTCCTTTCATTCAGTCAGTAGCTTCAAACATTTCTGGTATATGAAAAACGTTTTTCAATGGCAAAAATCAATGAATATTGTAAATGCACAAACAGTAATATCTCCACATTGCACGGTGCAATTCTGAAATTTTTAGCTTTTTCCTGTTAATCCTAGCATGATAAAGAAGATTCAAAGAGAGTGAGATGCCAGCTCCTTTCATTCAGTCAGTAGCTTCAAACATTTCTGGTATATGAAAAACATGTTTTTCAATGGCAAAAATCAATGAATATTGTAAATGCACAAACAGTAATATCTCCACATTGCAAGGTGCAATTCTGAAATTTTTTGCTTTTTCCTGCTAATCCTAGCATGATAAAGAAGATTCAAAGAGAGTGAGATGCCAGCTCCTTTCATTCAGTCAGTAGCTTCAAACATTTCTGGTATATGAAAAACATGTTTTTCAATGGCAAAAATCAATGAATATTGTAAATGCACAAACAGTAATATCTCCACATTGCACGGTGCAATTCTGAAATTTTTAGCTTTTTCCTGTTAATCCTAGCATGATAAAGAAGATTGAAAGAGAGTGAGATGCCAGCTCCTTTCATTCAGTCAGTAGCTTCAAACATTTCTGGTATATGAAAAACGTTTTTCAATGGCAAAAATCAATGAATATTGTAAATGCACAAACAGTAATATCTCCACATTGCAAGGTGCAATTCTGAAATTTTTTGCTTTTTCCTGTTAATCCTAGCATGATAAAGAAGATTCAGAGTGAGATGCCAGCTCCTTTCATTCAGTCAGTAGCTTCAAACATTTCTGGTATATGAAAAACATGTTTTTCAATGGCAAAAATCAATGAATATTGTAAATGCACAAACAGTAATATCTCCGCATTGCAAGGTGCAATTCTGAAATTTTTTGCTTTTTCCTGCTAATCCTAGCATGATAAAGAAGATTCAAAGAGAGTGAGATGCCAGCTCCTTTCATTCAGTCAGTAGCTTCAAACATTTCTGGTATATGAAAAACATGTTTTTCAATGGCAAAAATCAATGAATATTGTAAAAGCACAAACAGTAATATCTCCACATTGCACGGTGCAATTCTGAAATTTTTAGCTTTTTCCTGTTAATCCTAGCATGATAAAGAAGATTCAAAGAGAGTGAGATGCCAGCTCCTTTCATTCAGTCAGTAGCTTCAAACATTTCTGGTATATGAAAAACATGTTTTTCAATGGCAAAAATCAATGAATATTGTAAATGCACAAACAGTAATATCTCCACATTGCACGGTGCAATTCTGAAATTTTTAGCTTTTTCCTGTTAATCCTAGCATGATAAAGAAGATTCAAAGAGAGTGAGATGCCAGCTCCTTTCATTCAGTCAGTAGCTTCAAACATTTCTGGTATATGAAAAACATGTTTTTCAATGGCAAAAATCAATGAATATTGTAAATGCACAAACAGTAATATCTCCACATTGCAAGGTGCAATTCTGAAATTTTTTGCTTTTTCCTGTTAATCCTAGCATGATAAAGAAAATTCAAAGAGAGTGAGATGCCAGCTCCTTTCATTCAGTCAGTAGCTTCAAACATTTCTGGTATATGAAAAACATGTTTTTCAATGGCAAAAATCAATGAATATTGTAAATGCACAAACAGTAATATCTCCACATTGCACGGTGCAATTCTGAAATTTTTAGCTTTTTCCTGTTAATCCTAGCATGATAAAGAAGATTCAAAGAGAGTGAGATGCCAGCTCCTTTCATTCAGTCAGTAGCTTCAAACATTTCTGGTATATGAAAAACATGTTTTTCAATGGCAAAAATCAATGAATATTGTAAATGCACAAACAGTAATATCTCCACATTGCACGGTGCAATTCTGAAATTTTTAGCTTTTTCCTGTTAATCCTAGCATGATAAAGAAGATTCAAAGAGAGTGAGATGCCAGCTCCTTTCATTCAGTCAGTAGCTTCAAACATTTCTGGTATATGAAAAACATGTTTTTCAATGGCAAAAATCAATGAATATTGTAAATGCACAAACAGTAATATCTCCACATTGCACGGTGCAATTCTGAAATTTTTAGCTTTTTCCTGTTAATCCTAGCATGATAAAGAAGATTCAAAGAGAGTGAGATGCCAGCTCCTTTCATTCAGTCAGTAGCTTCAAACATTTCTGGTATATGAAAAACATGTTTTTCAATGGCAAAAATCAATGAATATTGTAAATGCACAAACAGTAATATCTCCACATTGCACGGTGCAATTCTGAAATTTTTAGCTTTTTCCTGTTAATCCTAGCATGATAAAGAAGATTCAAAGAGAGTGAGATGCCAGCTCCTTTCATTCAGTCAGTAGCTTCAAACATTTCTGGTATATGAAAAACGTTTTTCAATGGCAAAAATCAATGAATATTGTAAATGCACAAACAGTAATATCTCCGCATTGCAAGGTGCAATTCTGAAATTTTTTGCTTTTTCCTGCTAATCCTAGCATGATAAAGAAGATTCAAAGAGAGTGAGATGCCAGCTCCTTTCATTCAGTCAGTAGCTTCAAACATTTCTGGTATATGAAAAACATGTTTTTCAATGGCAAAAATCAATGAATATTGTAAATGCACAAACAGTAATATCTCCACATTGCAAGGTGCAATTCTGAAATTTTTTGCTTTTTCCTGTTAATCCTAGCATGATAAAGAAGATTCAAAGAGAGTGAGATGCCAGCTCCTTTCATTCAGTCAGTAGCTTCAAACATTTCTGGTATATGAAAAACATGTTTTTCAATGGCAAAAATCAATGAATATTGTAAATGCACAAACAGTAATATCTCCACATTGCAAGGTGCAATTCTGAAATTTTTTGCTTTTTCCTGCTAATCCTAGCATGATAAAGAAGATTCAAAGAGAGTGAGATGCCAGCTCCTTTCATTCAGTCAGTAGCTTCAAACATTTCTGGTATATGAAAAACGTTTTTCAATGGCAAAAATCAATGAATATTGTAAATGCACAAACAGTAATATCTCCACATTGCACGGTGCAATTCTGAAATTTTTAGCTTTTTCCTGTTAATCCTAGCATGATAAAGAAGATTCAAAGAGAGTGAGATGCCAGCTCCTTTCATTCAGTCAGTAGCTTCAAACATTTCTGGTATATGAAAAACATGTTTTTCAATGGCAAAAATCAATGAATATTGTAAATGCACAAACAGTAATATCTCCACATTGCAAGGTGCAATTCTGAAATTTTTTGCTTTTTCCTGCTAATCCTAGCATGATAAAGAAGATTCAAAGAGAGTGAGATGCCAGCTCCTTTCATTCAGTCAGTAGCTTCAAACATTTCTGGTATATGAAAAACATGTTTTTCAATGGCAAAAATCAATGAATATTGTAAATGCACAAACAGTAATATCTCCACATTGCACGGTGCAATTCTGAAATTTTTAGCTTTTTCCTGTTAATCCTAGCATAATAAAGAAGATTCAAAGAGAGTGAGATGCCAGCTCCTTTCATTCAGTCAGTAGCTTCAAACATTTCTGGTATATGAAAAACGTTTTTCAATGGCAAAAATCAATGAATATTGTAAATGCACAAACAGTAATATCTCCACATTGCAAGGTGCAATTCTGAAATTTTTTGCTTTTTCCTGTTAATCCTAGCATGATAAAGAAGATTCAAAGAGAGTGAGATGCCAGCTCCTTTCATTCAGTCAGTAGTTACAAACATTTCTGGTATATGAAAAACATGTTTTTCAATGGCAAAAATCAATGAATATTGTAAATGCACAAACAGTAATATCTCCGCATTGCAAGGTGCAATTCTGAAATTTTTTGCTTTTTCCTGCTAATCCTAGCATGATAAGGAAGATTCAAAGAGAGTGAGATGCCAGCTCCTTTCATTCAGTCAGTAGCTTCAAACATTTCTGGTATATGAAAAACATGTTTTTCAATGGCAAAAATCAATGAATATTGTAAATGCACAAACAGTAATATCTCCACATTGCACGGTGCAATTCTGAAATTTTTAGCTTTTTCCTGTTAATCCTAGCATGATAAAGAAGATTCAAAGAGAGTGAGATGCCAGCTGCTTTCATTCAGTCAGTAGCTTCAAACATTTCTGGTATATGAAAAACGTTTTTCAATGGCAAAAATCAATGAATATTGTAAATGCACAAACAGTAATATCTCCACATTGCAAGGTGCAATTCTGAAATTTTTTGCTTTTTCCTGTTAATCCTAGCATGATCAAGAAGATTCAAAGAGAGTGAGATGCCAGCTCCTTTCATTCAGTCAGTAGCTTCAAACATTTCTGGTATATGAAAAACATGTTTTTCAATGGCAAAAATCAATGAATATTGTAAATGCACAAACAGTAATATCTCCGCATTGCAAGGTGCAATTCTGAAATTTTTAGCTTTTTCCTGCTAATCCTAGCATGATAAAGAAGATTCAAAGAGAGTGAGATGCCAGCTCCTTTCATTCAGTCAGTAGCTTCAAACATTTCTGGTATATGAAAAACATGTTTTTCAATGGCAAAAATCAATGAATATTGTAAATGCACAAACAGTAATATCTCCACATTGCAAGGTGCAATTCTGAAATTTTTTGCTTTTTCCTGTTAATCCTAGCATGATAAAGAAGATTCAAAGAGAGTGAGATGCCAGCTCCTTTCATTCAGTCAGTAGCTTCAAACATTTCTGGTATATGAAAAACATGTTTTTCAATGGCAAAAATCAATGAATATTGTAAATGCACAAACAGTAATATCTCCACATTGCAAGGTGCAATTCTGAAATTTTTTGCTTTTTCCTGCTAATCCTAGCATGATAAAGAAGATTCAAAGAGAGTGAGATGCCAGCTCCTTTCATTCAGTCAGTAGCTTCAAACATTTCTGGTATATGAAAAACGTTTTTCAATGGCAAAAATCAATGAATATTGTAAATGCACAAACAGTAATATCTCCACATTGCAAGGTGCAATTCTGAAATTTTTTGCTTTTTCCTGCTAATCCTAGCATGATAAAGAAGATTCAAAGAGAGTGAGATGCCAGCTCCTTTCATTCAGTCAGTAGCTTCAAACATTTCTGGTATATGAAAAACATGTTTTTCAATGGCAAAAATCAATGAATATTGTAAATGCACAAACAGTAATATCTCCGCATTGCAAGGTGCAATTCTGAAATTTTTTGCTTTTTCCTGCTAATCCTAGCATGATAAAGAAGATTCAAAGAGAGTGAGATGCCAGCTCCTTTCATTCAGTCAGTAGCTTCAAACATTTCTGGTATATGAAAAACATGTTTTTCAATGGCAAAAATCAATGAATATTGTAAAAGCACAAACAGTAATATCTCCACATTGCACGGTGCAATTCTGAAATTTTTAGCTTTTTCCTGTTAATCCTAGCATGATAAAGAAGATTCAAAGAGAGTGAGATGCCAGCTCCTTTCATTCAGTCAGTAGCTTCAAACATTTCTGGTATATGAAAAACATGTTTTTCAATGGCAAAAATCAATGAATATTGTAAATGCACAAACAGTAATATCTCCACATTGCACGGTGCAATTCTGAAATTTTTAGCTTTTTCCTGTTAATCCTAGCATGATAAAGAAGATTCAAAGAGAGTGAGATGCCAGCTCCTTTCATTCAGTCAGTAGCTTCAAACATTTCTGGTATATGAAAAACATGTTTTTCAATGGCAAAAATCAATGAATATTGTAAATGCACAAACAGTAATATCTCCACATTGCAAGGTGCAATTCTGAAATTTTTTGCTTTTTCCTGTTAATCCTAGCATGATAAAGAAAATTCAAAGAGAGTGAGATGCCAGCTCCTTTCATTCAGTCAGTAGCTTCAAACATTTCTGGTATATGAAAAACATGTTTTTCAATGGCAAAAATCAATGAATATTGTAAATGCACAAACAGTAATATCTCCACATTGCACGGTGCAATTCTGAAATTTTTAGCTTTTTCCTGTTAATCCTAGCATGATAAAGAAGATTCAAAGAGAGTGAGATGCCAGCTCCTTTCATTCAGTCAGTAGCTTCAAACATTTCTGGTATATGAAAAACATGTTTTTCAATGGCAAAAATCAATGAATATTGTAAATGCACAAACAGTAATATCTCCACATTGCACGGTGCAATTCTGAAATTTTTAGCTTTTTCCTGTTAATCCTAGCATGATAAAGAAGATTCAAAGAGAGTGAGATGCCAGCTCCTTTCATTCAGTCAGTAGCTTCAAACATTTCTGGTATATGAAAAACATGTTTTTCAATGGCAAAAATCAATGAATATTGTAAATGCACAAACAGTAATATCTCCACATTGCACGGTGCAATTCTGAAATTTTTAGCTTTTTCCTGTTAATCCTAGCATGATAAAGAAGATTCAAAGAGAGTGAGATGCCAGCTCCTTTCATTCAGTCAGTAGCTTCAAACATTTCTGGTATATGAAAAACATGTTTTTCAATGGCAAAAATCAATGAATATTGTAAATGCACAAACAGTAATATCTCCACATTGCACGGTGCAATTCTGAAATTTTTAGCTTTTTCCTGTTAATCCTAGCATGATAAAGAAGATTCAAAGAGAGTGAGATGCCAGCTCCTTTCATTCAGTCAGTAGCTTCAAACATTTCTGGTATATGAAAAACGTTTTTCAATGGCAAAAATCAATGAATATTGTAAATGCACAAACAGTAATATCTCCGCATTGCAAGGTGCAATTCTGAAATTTTTTGCTTTTTCCTGCTAATCCTAGCATGATAAAGAAGATTCAAAGAGAGTGAGATGCCAGCTCCTTTCATTCAGTCAGTAGCTTCAAACATTTCTGGTATATGAAAAACATGTTTTTCAATGGCAAAAATCAATG
Source organism: Phyllobates terribilis (assembly GCF_046119375.1). Lineage (NCBI taxonomy): Eukaryota > Metazoa > Chordata > Amphibia > Anura > Dendrobatidae > Phyllobates > Phyllobates terribilis. Next base: position 12,708 of record NW_027370434.1, on the reverse strand, counting down.
AATATTGTAAATGCACAAACAGTAATATCTCCACATTGCAAGGTGCAATTCTGAAATTTTTTGCTTTTTCCTGTTAATCCTAGCATGATAAAGAAGATTCAAAGAGAGTGAGATGCCAGCTCCTTTCATTCAGTCAGTAGCTTCAAACATTTCTGGTATATGAAAAACATGTTTTTCAATGGCAAAAATCAATGAATATTGTAAATGCACAAACAGTAATATCTCCACATTGCAAGGTGCAATTCTGAAATTTTTTGCTTTTTCCTGCTAATCCTAGCATGATAAAGAAGATTCAAAGAGAGTGAGATGCCAGCTCCTTTCATTCAGTCAGTAGCTTCAAACATTTCTGGTATATGAAAAACGTTTTTCAATGGCAAAAATCAATGAATATTGTAAATGCACAAACAGTAATATCTCCACATTGCACGGTGCAATTCTGAAATTTTTAGCTTTTTCCTGTTAATCCTAGCATGATAAAGAAGATTCAAAGAGAGTGAGATGCCAGCTCCTTTCATTCAGTCAGTAGCTTCAAACATTTCTGGTATATGAAAAACATGTTTTTCAATGGCAAAAATCAATGAATATTGTAAATGCACAAACAGTAATATCTCCACATTGCAAGGTGCAATTCTGAAATTTTTTGCTTTTTCCTGCTAATCCTAGCATGATAAAGAAGATTCAAAGAGAGTGAGATGCCAGCTCCTTTCATTCAGTCAGTAGCTTCAAACATTTCTGGTATATGAAAAACATGTTTTTCAATGGCAAAAATCAATGAATATTGTAAATGCACAAACAGTAATATCTCCACATTGCACGGTGCAATTCTGAAATTTTTAGCTTTTTCCTGTTAATCCTAGCATAATAAAGAAGATTCAAAGAGAGTGAGATGCCAGCTCCTTTCATTCAGTCAGTAGCTTCAAACATTTCTGGTATATGAAAAACGTTTTTCAATGGCAAAAATCAATGAATATTGTAAATGCACAAACAGTAATATCTCCACATTGCAAGGTGCAATTCTGAAATTTTTTGCTTTTTCCTGTTAATCCTAGCATGATAAAGAAGATTCAAAGAGAGTGAGATGCCAGCTCCTTTCATTCAGTCAGTAGTTACAAACATTTCTGGTATATGAAAAACATGTTTTTCAATGGCAAAAATCAATGAATATTGTAAATGCACAAACAGTAATATCTCCGCATTGCAAGGTGCAATTCTGAAATTTTTTGCTTTTTCCTGCTAATCCTAGCATGATAAGGAAGATTCAAAGAGAGTGAGATGCCAGCTCCTTTCATTCAGTCAGTAGCTTCAAACATTTCTGGTATATGAAAAACATGTTTTTCAATGGCAAAAATCAATGAATATTGTAAATGCACAAACAGTAATATCTCCACATTGCACGGTGCAATTCTGAAATTTTTAGCTTTTTCCTGTTAATCCTAGCATGATAAAGAAGATTCAAAGAGAGTGAGATGCCAGCTGCTTTCATTCAGTCAGTAGCTTCAAACATTTCTGGTATATGAAAAACGTTTTTCAATGGCAAAAATCAATGAATATTGTAAATGCACAAACAGTAATATCTCCACATTGCAAGGTGCAATTCTGAAATTTTTTGCTTTTTCCTGTTAATCCTAGCATGATCAAGAAGATTCAAAGAGAGTGAGATGCCAGCTCCTTTCATTCAGTCAGTAGCTTCAAACATTTCTGGTATATGAAAAACATGTTTTTCAATGGCAAAAATCAATGAATATTGTAAATGCACAAACAGTAATATCTCCGCATTGCAAGGTGCAATTCTGAAATTTTTAGCTTTTTCCTGCTAATCCTAGCATGATAAAGAAGATTCAAAGAGAGTGAGATGCCAGCTCCTTTCATTCAGTCAGTAGCTTCAAACATTTCTGGTATATGAAAAACATGTTTTTCAATGGCAAAAATCAATGAATATTGTAAATGCACAAACAGTAATATCTCCACATTGCAAGGTGCAATTCTGAAATTTTTTGCTTTTTCCTGTTAATCCTAGCATGATAAAGAAGATTCAAAGAGAGTGAGATGCCAGCTCCTTTCATTCAGTCAGTAGCTTCAAACATTTCTGGTATATGAAAAACATGTTTTTCAATGGCAAAAATCAATGAATATTGTAAATGCACAAACAGTAATATCTCCACATTGCAAGGTGCAATTCTGAAATTTTTTGCTTTTTCCTGCTAATCCTAGCATGATAAAGAAGATTCAAAGAGAGTGAGATGCCAGCTCCTTTCATTCAGTCAGTAGCTTCAAACATTTCTGGTATATGAAAAACGTTTTTCAATGGCAAAAATCAATGAATATTGTAAATGCACAAACAGTAATATCTCCACATTGCACGGTGCAATTCTGAAATTTTTAGCTTTTTCCTGTTAATCCTAGCATGATAAAGAAGATTCAAAGAGAGTGAGATGCCAGCTCCTTTCATTCAGTCAGTAGCTTCAAACATTTCTGGTATATGAAAAACATGTTTTTCAATGGCAAAAATCAATGAATATTGTAAATGCACAAACAGTAATATCTCCACATTGCAAGGTGCAATTCTGAAATTTTTTGCTTTTTCCTGCTAATCCTAGCATGATAAAGAAGATTCAAAGAGAGTGAGATGCCAGCTCCTTTCATTCAGTCAGTAGCTTCAAACATTTCTGGTATATGAAAAACATGTTTTTCAATGGCAAAAATCAATGAATATTGTAAATGCACAAACAGTAATATCTCCACATTGCACGGTGCAATTCTGAAATTTTTAGCTTTTTCCTGTTAATCCTAGCATAATAAAGAAGATTCAAAGAGAGTGAGATGCCAGCTCCTTTCATTCAGTCAGTAGCTTCAAACATTTCTGGTATATGAAAAACGTTTTTCAATGGCAAAAATCAATGAATATTGTAAATGCACAAACAGTAATATCTCCACATTGCAAGGTGCAATTCTGAAATTTTTTGCTTTTTCCTGTTAATCCTAGCATGATAAAGAAGATTCAAAGAGAGTGAGATGCCAGCTCCTTTCATTCAGTCAGTAGTTACAAACATTTCTGGTATATGAAAAACATGTTTTTCAATGGCAAAAATCAATGAATATTGTAAATGCACAAACAGTAATATCTCCGCATTGCAAGGTGCAATTCTGAAATTTTTTGCTTTTTCCTGCTAATCCTAGCATGATAAGGAAGATTCAAAGAGAGTGAGATGCCAGCTCCTTTCATTCAGTCAGTAGCTTCAAACATTTCTGGTATATGAAAAACATGTTTTTCAATGGCAAAAATCAATGAATATTGTAAATGCACAAACAGTAATATCTCCACATTGCACGGTGCAATTCTGAAATTTTTAGCTTTTTCCTGTTAATCCTAGCATGATAAAGAAGATTCAAAGAGAGTGAGATGCCAGCTCCTTTCATTCAGTCAGTAGCTTCAAACATTTCTGGTATATGAAAAACGTTTTTCAATGGCAAAAATCAATGAATATTGTAAATGCACAAACAGTAATATCTCCACATTGCAAGGTGCAATTCTGAAATTTTTTGCTTTTTCCTGTTAATCCTAGCATGATCAAGAAGATTCAAAGAGAGTGAGATGCCAGCTCCTTTCATTCAGTCAGTAGCTTCAAACATTTCTGGTATATGAAAAACATGTTTTTCAATGGCAAAAATCAATGAATATTGTAAATGCACAAACAGTAATATCTCCGCATTGCAAGGTGCAATTCTGAAATTTTTAGCTTTTTCCTGCTAATCCTAGCATGATAAAGAAGATTCAAAGAGAGTGAGATGCCAGCTCCTTTCATTCAGTCAGTAGCTTCAAACATTTCTGGTATATGAAAAACATGTTTTTCAATGGCAAAAATCAATGAATATTGTAAATGCACAAACAGTAATATCTCCACATTGCAAGGTGCAATTCTGAAATTTTTTGCTTTTTCCTGTTAATCCTAGCATGATAAAGAAGATTCAAAGAGAGTGAGATGCCAGCTCCTTTCATTCAGTCAGTAGCTTCAAACATTTCTGGTATATGAAAAACATGTTTTTCAATGGCAAAAATCAATGAATATTGTAAATGCACAAACAGTAATATCTCCACATTGCAAGGTGCAATTCTGAAATTTTTTGCTTTTTCCTGCTAATCCTAGCATGATAAAGAAGATTCAAAGAGAGTGAGATGCCAGCTCCTTTCATTCAGTCAGTAGCTTCAAACATTTCTGGTATATGAAAAACGTTTTTCAATGGCAAAAATCAATGAATATTGTAAATGCACAAACAGTAATATCTCCACATTGCACGGTGCAATTCTGAAATTTTTAGCTTTTTCCTGTTAATCCTAGCATGATAAAGAAGATTCAAAGAGAGTGAGATGCCAGCTCCTTTCATTCAGTCAGTAGCTTCAAACATTTCTGGTATATGAAAAACATGTTTTTCAATGGCAAAAATCAATGAATATTGTAAATGCACAAACAGTAATATCTCCACATTGCAAGGTGCAATTCTGAAATTTTTTGCTTTTTCCTGCTAATCCTAGCATGATAAAGAAGATTCAAAGAGAGTGAGATGCCAGCTCCTTTCATTCAGTCAGTAGCTTCAAACATTTCTGGTATATGAAAAACATGTTTTTCAATGGCAAAAATCAATGAATATTGTAAATGCACAAACAGTAATATCTCCACATTGCACGGTGCAATTCTGAAATTTTTAGCTTTTTCCTGTTAATCCTAGCATGATAAAGAAGATTGAAAGAGAGTGAGATGCCAGCTCCTTTCATTCAGTCAGTAGCTTCAAACATTTCTGGTATATGAAAAACGTTTTTCAATGGCAAAAATCAATGAATATTGTAAATGCACAAACAGTAATATCTCCACATTGCAAGGTGCAATTCTGAAATTTTTTGCTTTTTCCTGTTAATCCTAGCATGATAAAGAAGATTCAGAGTGAGATGCCAGCTCCTTTCATTCAGTCAGTAGCTTCAAACATTTCTGGTATATGAAAAACATGTTTTTCAATGGCAAAAATCAATGAATATTGTAAATGCACAAACAGTAATATCTCCGCATTGCAAGGTGCAATTCTGAAATTTTTTGCTTTTTCCTGCTAATCCTAGCATGATAAAGAAGATTCAAAGAGAGTGAGATGCCAGCTCCTTTCATTCAGTCAGTAGCTTCAAACATTTCTGGTATATGAAAAACATGTTTTTCAATGGCAAAAATCAATGAATATTGTAAAAGCACAAACAGTAATATCTCCACATTGCACGGTGCAATTCTGAAATTTTTAGCTTTTTCCTGTTAATCCTAGCATGATAAAGAAGATTCAAAGAGAGTGAGATGCCAGCTCCTTTCATTCAGTCAGTAGCTTCAAACATTTCTGGTATATGAAAAACATGTTTTTCAATGGCAAAAATCAATGAATATTGTAAATGCACAAACAGTAATATCTCCACATTGCACGGTGCAATTCTGAAATTTTTAGCTTTTTCCTGTTAATCCTAGCATGATAAAGAAGATTCAAAGAGAGTGAGATGCCAGCTCCTTTCATTCAGTCAGTAGCTTCAAACATTTCTGGTATATGAAAAACATGTTTTTCAATGGCAAAAATCAATGAATATTGTAAATGCACAAACAGTAATATCTCCACATTGCAAGGTGCAATTCTGAAATTTTTTGCTTTTTCCTGTTAATCCTAGCATGATAAAGAAGATTCAAAGAGAGTGAGATGCCAGCTCCTTTCATTCAGTCAGTAGCTTCAAACATTTCTGGTATATGAAAAACATGTTTTTCAATGGCAAAAATCAATGAATATTGTAAATGCACAAACAGTAATATCTCCACATTGCACGGTGCAATTCTGAAATTTTTAGCTTTTTCCTGTTAATCCTAGCATGATAAAGAAGATTCAAAGAGAGTGAGATGCCAGCTCCTTTCATTCAGTCAGTAGCTTCAAACATTTCTGGTATATGAAAAACATGTTTTTCAATGGCAAAAATCAATGAATATTGTAAATGCACAAACAGTAATATCTCCACATTGCACGGTGCAATTCTGAAATTTTTAGCTTTTTCCTGTTAATCCTAGCATGATAAAGAAGATTCAAAGAGAGTGAGATGCCAGCTCCTTTCATTCAGTCAGTAGCTTCAAACATTTCTGGTATATGAAAAACATGTTTTTCAATGGCAAAAATCAATGAATATTGTAAATGCACAAACAGTAATATCTCCACATTGCACGGTGCAATTCTGAAATTTTTAGCTTTTTCCTGTTAATCCTAGCATGATAAAGAAGATTCAAAGAGAGTGAGATGCCAGCTCCTTTCATTCAGTCAGTAGCTTCAAACATTTCTGGTATATGAAAAACATGTTTTTCAATGGCAAAAATCAATGAATATTGTAAATGCACAAACAGTAATATCTCCACATTGCACGGTGCAATTCTGAAATTTTTAGCTTTTTCCTGTTAATCCTAGCATGATAAAGAAGATTCAAAGAGAGTGAGATGCCAGCTCCTTTCATTCAGTCAGTAGCTTCAAACATTTCTGGTATATGAAAAACGTTTTTCAATGGCAAAAATCAATGAATATTGTAAATGCACAAACAGTAATATCTCCGCATTGCAAGGTGCAATTCTGAAATTTTTTGCTTTTTCCTGCTAATCCTAGCATGATAAAGAAGATTCAAAGAGAGTGAGATGCCAGCTCCTTTCATTCAGTCAGTAGCTTCAAACATTTCTGGTATATGAAAAACATGTTTTTCAATGGCAAAAATCAATGAATATTGTAAATGCACAAACAGTAATATCTCCACATTGCAAGGTGCAATTCTGAAATTTTTTGCTTTTTCCTGTTAATCCTAGCATGATAAAGAAGATTCAAAGAGAGTGAGATGCCAGCTCCTTTCATTCAGTCAGTAGCTTCAAACATTTCTGGTATATGAAAAACATGTTTTTCAATGGCAAAAATCAATGAATATTGTAAATGCACAAACAGTAATATCTCCACATTGCAAGGTGCAATTCTGAAATTTTTTGCTTTTTCCTGCTAATCCTAGCATGATAAAGAAGATTCAAAGAGAGTGAGATGCCAGCTCCTTTCATTCAGTCAGTAGCTTCAAACATTTCTGGTATATGAAAAACGTTTTTCAATGGCAAAAATCAATGAATATTGTAAATGCACAAACAGTAATATCTCCACATTGCACGGTGCAATTCTGAAATTTTTAGCTTTTTCCTGTTAATCCTAGCATGATAAAGAAGATTCAAAGAGAGTGAGATGCCAGCTCCTTTCATTCAGTCAGTAGCTTCAAACATTTCTGGTATATGAAAAACATGTTTTTCAATGGCAAAAATCAATGAATATTGTAAATGCACAAACAGTAATATCTCCACATTGCAAGGTGCAATTCTGAAATTTTTTGCTTTTTCCTGCTAATCCTAGCATGATAAAGAAGATTCAAAGAGAGTGAGATGCCAGCTCCTTTCATTCAGTCAGTAGCTTCAAACATTTCTGGTATATGAAAAACATGTTTTTCAATGGCAAAAATCAATGAATATTGTAAATGCACAAACAGTAATATCTCCACATTGCACGGTGCAATTCTGAAATTTTTAGCTTTTTCCTGTTAATCCTAGCATAATAAAGAAGATTCAAAGAGAGTGAGATGCCAGCTCCTTTCATTCAGTCAGTAGCTTCAAACATTTCTGGTATATGAAAAACGTTTTTCAATGGCAAAAATCAATGAATATTGTAAATGCACAAACAGTAATATCTCCACATTGCAAGGTGCAATTCTGAAATTTTTTGCTTTTTCCTGTTAATCCTAGCATGATAAAGAAGATTCAAAGAGAGTGAGATGCCAGCTCCTTTCATTCAGTCAGTAGTTACAAACATTTCTGGTATATGAAAAACATGTTTTTCAATGGCAAAAATCAATGAATATTGTAAATGCACAAACAGTAATATCTCCGCATTGCAAGGTGCAATTCTGAAATTTTTTGCTTTTTCCTGCTAATCCTAGCATGATAAGGAAGATTCAAAGAGAGTGAGATGCCAGCTCCTTTCATTCAGTCAGTAGCTTCAAACATTTCTGGTATATGAAAAACATGTTTTTCAATGGCAAAAATCAATGAATATTGTAAATGCACAAACAGTAATATCTCCACATTGCACGGTGCAATTCTGAAATTTTTAGCTTTTTCCTGTTAATCCTAGCATGATAAAGAAGATTCAAAGAGAGTGAGATGCCAGCTGCTTTCATTCAGTCAGTAGCTTCAAACATTTCTGGTATATGAAAAACGTTTTTCAATGGCAAAAATCAATGAATATTGTAAATGCACAAACAGTAATATCTCCACATTGCAAGGTGCAATTCTGAAATTTTTTGCTTTTTCCTGTTAATCCTAGCATGATCAAGAAGATTCAAAGAGAGTGAGATGCCAGCTCCTTTCATTCAGTCAGTAGCTTCAAACATTTCTGGTATATGAAAAACATGTTTTTCAATGGCAAAAATCAATGAATATTGTAAATGCACAAACAGTAATATCTCCGCATTGCAAGGTGCAATTCTGAAATTTTTAGCTTTTTCCTGCTAATCCTAGCATGATAAAGAAGATTCAAAGAGAGTGAGATGCCAGCTCCTTTCATTCAGTCAGTAGCTTCAAACATTTCTGGTATATGAAAAACATGTTTTTCAATGGCAAAAATCAATGAATATTGTAAATGCACAAACAGTAATATCTCCACATTGCAAGGTGCAATTCTGAAATTTTTTGCTTTTTCCTGTTAATCCTAGCATGATAAAGAAGATTCAAAGAGAGTGAGATGCCAGCTCCTTTCATTCAGTCAGTAGCTTCAAACATTTCTGGTATATGAAAAACATGTTTTTCAATGGCAAAAATCAATGAATATTGTAAATGCACAAACAGTAATATCTCCACATTGCAAGGTGCAATTCTGAAATTTTTTGCTTTTTCCTGCTAATCCTAGCATGATAAAGAAGATTCAAAGAGAGTGAGATGCCAGCTCCTTTCATTCAGTCAGTAGCTTCAAACATTTCTGGTATATGAAAAACGTTTTTCAATGGCAAAAATCAATGAATATTGTAAATGCACAAACAGTAATATCTCCACATTGCACGGTGCAATTCTGAAATTTTTAGCTTTTTCCTGTTAATCCTAGCATGATAAAGAAGATTCAAAGAGAGTGAGATGCCAGCTCCTTTCATTCAGTCAGTAGCTTCAAACATTTCTGGTATATGAAAAACATGTTTTTCAATGGCAAAAATCAATGAATATTGTAAATGCACAAACAGTAATATCTCCACATTGCAAGGTGCAATTCTGAAATTTTTTGCTTTTTCCTGCTAATCCTAGCATGATAAAGAAGATTCAAAGAGAGTGAGATGCCAGCTCCTTTCATTCAGTCAGTAGCTTCAAACATTTCTGGTATATGAAAAACATGTTTTTCAATGGCAAAAATCAATGAATATTGTAAATGCACAAACAGTAATATCTCCACATTGCACGGTGCAATTCTGAAATTTTTAGCTTTTTCCTGTTAATCCTAGCATGATAAAGAAGATTCAAAGAGAGTGAGATGCCAGCTCCTTTCATTCAGTCAGTAGCTTCAAACATTTCTGGTATATGAAAAACGTTTTTCAATGGCAAAAATCAATGAATATTGTAAATGCACAAACAGTAATATCTCCACATTGCAAGGTGCAATTCTGAAATTTTTTGCTTTTTCCTGTTAATCCTAGCATGATAAAGAAGATTCAGAGTGAGATGCCAGCTCCTTTCATTCAGTCAGTAGCTTCAAACATTTCTGGTATATGAAAAACATGTTTTTCAATGGCAAAAATCAATGAATATTGTAAATGCACAAACAGTAATATCTCCGCATTGCAAGGTGCAATTCTGAAATTTTTTGCTTTTTTCTGCTAATCCTAGCATGATAAAGAAGATTCAAAGAGAGTGAGATGCCAGCTCCTTTCATTCAGTCAGTAGCTTCAAACATTTCTGGTATATGAAAAACATGTTTTTCAATGGCAAAAATCAATGAATATTGTAAAAGCACAAACAGTAATATCTCCACATTGCACGGTGCAATTCTGAAATTTTTAGCTTTTTCCTGTTAATCCTAGCATGATAAAGAAGATTCAAAGAGAGTGAGATGCCAGCTCCTTTCATTCAGTCAGTAGCTTCAAACATTTCTGGTATATGAAAAACATGTTTTTCAATGGCAAAAATCAATGAATATTGTAAATGCACAAACAGTAATATCTCCACATTGCACGGTGCAATTCTGAAATTTTTAGCTTTTTCCTGTTAATCCTAGCATGATAAAGAAGATTCAAAGAGAGTGAGATGCCAGCTCCTTTCATTCAGTCAGTAGCTTCAAACATTTCTGGTATATGAAAAACATGTTTTTCAATGGCAAAAATCAATGAATATTGTAAATGCACAAACAGTAATATCTCCACATTGCAAGGTGCAATTCTGAAATTTTTTGCTTTTTCCTGTTAATCCTAGCATGATAAAGAAGATTCAAAGAGAGTGAGATGCCAGCTCCTTTCATTCAGTCAGTAGCTTCAAACATTTCTGGTATATGAAAAACATGTTTTTCAATGGCAAAAATCAATGAATATTGTAAATGCACAAACAGTAATATCTCCACATTGCACGGTGCAATTCTGAAATTTTTAGCTTTTTCCTGTTAATCCTAGCATGATAAAGAAGATTCAAAGAGAGTGAGATGCCAGCTCCTTTCATTCAGTCAGTAGCTTCAAACATTTCTGGTATATGAAAAACATGTTTTTCAATGGCAAAAATCAATGAATATTGTAAATGCACAAACAGTAATATCTCCACATTGCACGGTGCAATTCTGAAATTTTTAGCTTTTTCCTGTTAATCCTAGCATGATAAAGAAGATTCAAAGAGAGTGAGATGCCAGCTCCTTTCATTCAGTCAGTAGCTTCAAACATTTCTGGTATATGAAAAACATGTTTTTCAATGGCAAAAATCAATGAATATTGTAAATGCACAAACAGTAATATCTCCACATTGCACGGTGCAATTCTGAAATTTTTAGCTTTTTCCTGTTAATCCTAGCATGATAAAGAAGATTCAAAGAGAGTGAGATGCCAGCTCCTTTCATTCAGTCAGTAGCTTCAAACATTTCTGGTATATGAAAAACATGTTTTTCAATGGCAAAAATCAATGAATATTGTAAATGCACAAACAGTAATATCTCCACATTGCACGGTGCAATTCTGAAATTTTTAGCTTTTTCCTGTTAATCCTAGCATGATAAAGAAGATTCAAAGAGAGTGAGATGCCAGCTCCTTTCATTCAGTCAGTAGCTTCAAACATTTCTGGTATATGAAAAACGTTTTTCAATGGCAAAAATCAATGAATATTGTAAATGCACAAACAGTAATATCTCCGCATTGCAAGGTGCAATTCTGAAATTTTTTGCTTTTTCCTGCTAATCCTAGCATGATAAAGAAGATTCAAAGAGAGTGAGATGCCAGCTCCTTTCATTCAGTCAGTAGCTTCAAACATTTCTGGTATATGAAAAACATGTTTTTCAATGGCAAAAATCAATGAATATTGTAAATGCACAAACAGTAATATCTCCACATTGCAAGGTGCAATTCTGAAATTTTTTGCTTTTTCCTGTTAATCCTAGCATGATAAAGAAGATTCAAAGAGAGTGAGATGCCAGCTCCTTTCATTCAGTCAGTAGCTTCAAACATTTCTGGTATATGAAAAACATGTTTTTCAATGGCAAAAATCAATGAATATTGTAAATGCACAAACAGTAATATCTCCACATTGCACGGTGCAATTCTGAAATTTTTAGCTTTTTCCTGTTAATCCTAGCATGATAAAGAAGATTCAAAGAGAGTGAGATGCCAGCTCCTTTCATTCAGTCAGTAGCTTCAAACATTTCTGGTATATGAAAAACGTTTTTCAATGGCAAAAATCAATGAATATTGTAAATGCACAAACAGTAATATCTCCACATTGCAAGGTGCAATTCTGAAATTTTTTGCTTTTTCCTGTTAATCCTAGCATGATAAAGAAGATTCAAAGAGAGTGAGATGCCAGCTCCTTTCATTCAGTCAGTAGCTTCAAACATTTCTGGTATATGAAAAACGTTTTTCAATGGCAAAAATCAATGAATATTGTAAATGCACAAACAGTAATATCTCCACATTGCAAGGTGCAATTCTGAAATTTTTTGCTTTTTCCTGTTAATCCTAGCATGATAAAGAAGATTCAAAGAGAGTGAGATGCCAGCTCCTTTCATTCAGTCAGTAGCTTCAAACATTTCTGGTATATGAAAAACATGTTTTTCAATGGCAAAAATCAATGAATATTGTAAATGCACAAACAGTAATATCTCCGCATTGCAAGGTGCAATTCTGAAATTTTTTGCTTTTTCCTGCTAATCCTAGCATGATAAAGAAGATTCAAAGAGAGTGAGATGCCAGCTCCTTTCATTCAGTCAGTAGCTTCAAACATTTCTGGTATATGAAAAACATGTTTTTCAATGGCAAAAATCAATGAATATTGTAAAAGCACAAACAGTAATATCTCCACATTGCACGGTGCAATTCTGAAATTTTTAGCTTTTTCCTGTTAATCCTAGCATGATAAAGAAGATTCAAAGAGAGTGAGATGCCAGCTCCTTTCATTCAGTCAGTAG
>NW_027370433.1:0-35997 GCF_046119375.1 Phyllobates terribilis | reverse complement strand
AATTCTGAAATTTTTTGCTTTTTCCCTGTTAATCCTAGCATGATTAAAGAAGATTCAAAGAGAGTGAGATGCCAGCTCTTTCATTCAGTCAGTAGCTTCAAACATTTCTGGTATATGAAAAACATGTTTTTCAATGGCAAAAATCAATGAATATTGTAAATGCACAAACAGTAATATCTCCACATTGCACGGTGCAATTCTGAAATTTTTAGCTTTTTCCTGTTAATCCTAGCATGATAAAGAAGATTCAAAGAGAGTGAGATGCCAGCTCCTTTCATTCAGTCAGTAGCTTCAAACATTTCTGGTATATGAAAAACATGTTTTTCAATGGCAAAAATCAATGAATATTGTAAATGCACAAACAGTAATATCTCCACATTGCACGGTGCAATTCTGAAATTTTTAGCTTTTTCTGTTAATCCTAGCATGATAAAGAAGATTCAAAGAGAGTGAGATGCCAGCTCCTTTCATTCAGTCAGTAGCTTCAAACATTTCTGGTATATTAAAAACATGTTTTTCAATGGCAAAAATCAATGAATATTGTAAATGCACAAACAGTAATATCTCCACATTGCAAGGTGCAATTCTGAAATTTTTTGCTTTTTCCTGCTAATCCTAGCATGATAAAGAAGATTCAAAGAGAGTTGAGATGCCAGCTCCTTTCATTCAGTCAGTAGCTTCAAACATTTCTGGTATATGAAAAACATGTTTTTCAATGGCAAAAATCAATGAATAATGTAAATGCACAAACAGTAATATCTCCACATTGCACGGTGCAATTCTGAAATTTTTAGCTTTTTCCTGTTAATCCTAGCATGATAAAGAAGATTCAAAGAGAGTGAGATGCCAGCTCCTTTCATTCAGTCAGTACTTCAAACATTTCTGGTATATTAAAAACATGTTTTTCAATGGCAAAAATCAATGAATATTGTAAATGCACAAACAGTAATATCTCCACATTGCAAGGTGCAATTCTGAAATTTTTTGCTTTTTCCTGCTAATCCTAGCATGATAAAGAAAATTCAAAGAGAGTGAGATGCCAGCTCCTTTCATTCAGTCAGTAGCTTCAAACATTTCTGGTATATGAAAAACATGTTTTTCAATGGCAAAAATCAATGAATATTGTAAATGCACAAACAGTAATATCTCCACATTGCACGGTGCAATTCTGAAATTTTTAGCTTTTTCCTGTTAATCCTAGCATGATAAAGAAGATTCAAAGAGAGTGAGATGCCAGCTCCTTTCATTCAGTCAGTAGCTTCAAACATTTCTGGTATATGAAAAACATGTTTTTCAATGGCAAAAATCAATGAATATTGTAAATGCACAAACAGTAATATCTCCACATTGCACGGTGCAATTCTGAAATTTTTAGCTTTTTCCTGTTAATCCTAGCATGATAAAGAAGATTCAAAGAGAGTGAGATGCCAGCTCCTTTCATTCAGTCAGTAGCTTCAAACATTTCTGGTATATGAAAAACATGTTTTTCAATGGCAAAAATCAATGAATATTGTAAATGCACAAACAGTAATATCTCCACATTGCAAGGTGCAATTCTGAAATTTTTTGCTTTTTCCTGCTAATCCTAGCATGATAAAGAAGATTCAAAGAGAGTGAGATGCCAGCTCCTTTCATTCAGTCAGTAGCTTCAAACATTTCTGGTATATGAAAAACATGTTTTTCAATGGCAAAAATCAATGAATATTGTAAATGCACAAACAGTAATATCTCCACATTGCACGGTGCAATTCTGAAATTTTTAGCTTTTTCCTGTTAATCCTAGCATGATAAAGAAGATTCAAAGAGAGTGAGATGCCAGCTCCTTTCATTCAGTCAGTAGCTTCAAACATTTCTGGTATATGAAAAACATGTTTTCAATGGCAAAAATCAATGAATATTGTAAATGCACAAACAGTAATATCTCCACATTGCAAGGTGCAATTCTGAAATTTTTTGCTTTTTCCTGTTAATCCTAGCATGATAAAGAAGATTCAAAGAGAGTGAGATGCCAGCTCCTTTCATTCAGTCAGTAGCTTCAAACATTTCTGGTATATGAAAAACATGTTTTTCAATGGCAAAAATCAATGAATATTGTAAATGCACAAACAGTAATATCTCCACATTGCAAGGTGTAATTCTGAAATTTTTGCTTTTTCCTGCTAATCCTAGCATGATAAAGAAGATTCAAAGAGAGTGAGATGCCAGCTCCTTTCATTCAGTCAGTAGCTTCAAACATTTCTGGTATATGAAAAACATGTTTTTCAATGGCAAAAATCAATGAATATTGTAAATGCACAAACAGTAATATCTCCACATTGCACGGTGCAATTCTGAAATTTTTAGCTTTTTCCTGTTAATCCTAGCATGATAAAGAAGATTCAAAGAGAGTGAGATGCCAGCTCCTTTCATTCAGTCAGTAGCTTCAAACATTTCTGGTATATGAAAAACATGTTTTCAATGGCAAAAATCAATGAATATTGTAAATGCACAAACAGTAATATCTCCACATTGCAAGGAGCAATTCTGAAATTTTTTGCTTTTCCTGTTAATCCTAGCATGATAAAGAAGATTCAAAGAGAGTGAGATGCCAGCTCCTTTCATTCAGTCAGTAGCTTCAAACATTTCTGGTATATGAAAAACATGTTTTTCAATGGCAAAAATCAATGAATATTGTAAATGCACAAACAGTAATATCTCCACATTGCACGGTGCAATTCTGAAATTTTTTGCTTTTTCCTGTTAATCCTAGCATGATAAAGAAGATTCAAAGAGAGTGAGATGCCAGCTCCTTTCATTCAGTCAGTAGCTTCAAACATTTCTGGTATATGAAAAACATGTTTTTCAATGGCAAAAATCAATGAATATTGTAAATGCACAAACAGTAATATCTCCACATTGCACGGTGCAATTCTGAAATTTTTAGCTTTTTCCTGTTAATCCTAGCATGATAAAGAAGATTCAAAGAGAGTGAGATGCCAGCTCCTTTCATTCAGTCAGTAGCTTCAAACATTTCTGGTATATTAAAAACATGTTTTTCAATGGCAAAAATCAATGAATATTGTAAATGCACAAACAGTAATATCTCCACATTGCAAGGTGCAATTCTGAAATTTTTTGCTTTTTCCTGCTAATCCTAGCATGATAAAGAAGATTCAAAGAGAGTGAGATGCCAGCTCCTTTCATTCAGTCAGTAGCTTCAAACATTTCTGGTATATGAAAAACATGTTTTTCAATGGCAAAAATCAATGAATATTGTAAATGCACAAACAGTAATATCTCCACATTGCACGGTGCAATTCTGAAATTTTTAGCTTTTTCCTGTTAATCCTAGCATGATAAAGAAGATTCAAAGAGAGTGAGATGCCAGCTCCTTTCATTCAGTCAGTAGCTTCAAACATTTCTGGTATATTAAAAACATGTTTTTCAATGGCAAAAATCAATGAATATTGTAAATGCACAAACAGTAATATCTCCACATTGCAAGGTGCAATTCTGAAATTTTTTGCTTTTTCCTGCTAATCCTAGCATGATAAAGAAGATTCAAAGAGAGTGAGATGCCAGCTCCTTTCATTCAGTCAGTAGCTTCAAACATTTCTGGTATATGAAAAACATGTTTTTCAATGGCAAAAATCAATGAATATTGTAAATGCACAAACAGTAATATCTCCACATTGCACGGTGCAATTCTGAAATTTTTAGCTTTTTCCTGTTAATCCTAGCATGATAAAGAAGATTCAAAGAGAGTGAGATGCCAGCTCCTTTCATTCAGTCAGTAGCTTCAAACATTTCTGGTATATTAAAAACATGTTTTTCAATGGCAAAAATCAATGAATATTGTAAATGCACAAACAGTAATATCTCCACATTGCAAGGTGCAATTCTGAAATTTTTGCTTTTTCCTGCTAATCCTAGCATGATAAAGAAGATTCAAAGAGAGTGAGATGCCAGCTCCTTTCATTCAGTCAGTAGCTTCAAACATTTCTGGTATATGAAAAACATGTTTTTCAATGGCAAAAATCAATGAATATTGTAAATGCACAAACAGTAATATCTCCACATTGCACGGTGCAATTCTGAAATTTTTAGCTTTTTCCTGTTAATCCTAGCATGATAAAGAAGATTCAAAGAGAGTGAGATGCCAGCTCCTTTCATTCAGTCAGTAGCTTCAAACATTTCTGGTATATGAAAAACATGTTTTTCAATGGCAAAAATCAATGAATATTGTAAATGCACAAACAGTAATATCTCCACATTGCACGGTGCAATTCTGAAATTTTTAGCTTTTTCCTGTTAATCCTAGCATGATAAAGAAGATTCAAAGAGAGTGAGATGCCAGCTCCTTTCATTCAGTCAGTAGCTTCAAACATTTCTGGTATATGAAAAACATGTTTTTCAATGGCAAAAATCAATGAATATTGTAAATGCACAAACAGTAATATCTCCACATTGCAAGGTGCAATTCTGAAATTTTTTGCTTTTTCCTGTTAATCCTAGCATGATAAAGAAGATTCAAAGAGAGTGAGATGCCAGCTCCTTTCATTCAGTCAGTAGCTTCAAACATTTCTGGTATATGAAAAACATGTTTTTCAATGGCAAAAATCAATGAATATTGTAAATGCACAAACAGTAATATCTCCACATTGCACGGTGCAATTCTGAAATTTTTAGCTTTTTCCTGTTAATCCTAGCATGATAAAGAAGATTCAAAGAGAGTGAGATGCCAGCTCCTTTCATTCAGTCAGTAGCTTCAAACATTTCTGGTATATGAAAAACATGTTTTTCAATGGCAAAAATCAATGAATATTGTAAATGCACAAACAGTAATATCTCCACATTGCAAGGTGCAATTCTGAAATTTTTTGCTTTTTCCTGCTAATCCTAGCATGATAAAGAAGATTCAAAGAGAGTGAGATGCCAGCTCCTTTCATTCAGTCAGTAGCTTCAAACATTTCTGGTATATGAAAAACATGTTTTTCAATGGCAAAAATCAATGAATATTGTAAATGCACAAACAGTAATATCTCCACATTGCACGGTGCAATTCTGAAATTTTTAGCTTTTTCCTGTTAATCCTAGCATGATAAAGAAGATTCAAAGAGAGTGAGATGCCAGCTCCTTTCATTCAGTCAGTAGCTTCAAACATTTCTGGTATATGAAAAACATGTTTTTCAATGGCAAAAATCAATGAATATTGTAAATGCACAAACAGTAATATCTCCACATTGCAAGGTGCAATTCTGAAATTTTTTGCTTTTTCCTGTTAATCCTAGCATGATAAAGAAGATTCAAAGAGAGTGAGATGCCAGCTCCTTTCATTCAGTCAGTAGCTTCAAACATTTCTGGTATATGAAAAACATGTTTTTCAATGGCAAAAATCAATGAATATTGTAAATGCACAAACAGTAATATCTCAACATTGCAAGGTGCAATTCTGAAATTTTTTGCTTTTTCCTGCTAATCCTAGCATGATAAAGAAGATTCAAAGAGAGTGAGATGCCAGCTCCTTTCATTCAGTCAGTAGCTTCAAACATTTCTGGTATATGAAAAACATGTTTTTCAATGGCAAAAATCAATGAATATTGTAAATGCACAAACAGTAATATCTCCACATTGCAAGGTGCAATTCTGAAATTTTTTGCTTTTTCCTGCTAATCCTAGCATGATAAAGAAGATTCAAAGAGAGTGAGATGCCAGCTCCTTTCATTCAGTCAATAGCTTCAAACATTTCTGGTATATGAAAAACATGTTTTTCAATGGCAAAAATCAATGAATATTGTAAATGCACAAACAGTAATATCTCCACATTGCACGGTGCAATTCTGAAATTTTTAGCTTTTTCCTGTTAATCCTAGCATGATAAAGATTCAAAGAGAGTGAGATGCCAGCTCCTTTCATTCAGTCAGTAGCTTCAAACATTTCTGGTATATGAAAAACATGTTTTTCAATGGCAAAAATCAATGAATATTGTAAATGCACAAACAGTAATATCTCCACATTGCAAGGTGCAATTCTGAAATTTTTTGCTTTTTCCTGCTAATCCTAGCATGATAAAGAAGATTCAAAGAGAGTGAGATGCCAGCTCCTTTCATTCAGTCAGTAGCTTCAAACATTTCTGGTATATGAAAAACATGTTTTTCAATGGCAAAAATCAATGAATATTGTAAATGCACAAACAGTAATATCTCCACATTGCACGGTGCAATTCTGAAATTTTTAGCTTTTTCCTGTTAATCCTAGCATGATAAAGAAGATTCAAAGAGAGTGAGATGCCAGCTCCTTTCATTCAGTCAGTAGCTTCAAACATTTCTGGTATATGAAAAACATGTTTTTCAATGGCAAAAATCAATGAATATTGTAAATGCACAAACAGTAATATCTCCACATTGCAAGGTGCAATTCTGAAATTTTTTGCTTTTTCCTGTTAATCCTAGCATGATAAAGAAGATTCAAAGAGAGTGAGATGCCAGCTCCTTTCATTCAGTCAGTAGCTTCAAACATTTCTGGTATATGAAAAACATGTTTTTCAATGGCAAAAATCAATGAATATTGTAAATGCACAAACAGTAATATCTCCACATTGCAAGGTGCAATTCTGAAATTTTTTGCTTTTTCCTGCTAATCCTAGCATGATAAAGAAGATTCAAAGAGAGTGAGATGCAAGCTCCTTTCATTCAGTCAGTAGCTTCAAACATTTCTGGTATATGAAAAACATGTTTTTCAATGGCAAAAATCAATGAATATTGTAAATGCACAAACAGTAATATCTCCACATTGCACGGTGCAATTCTGAAATTTTTAGCTTTTTCCTGTTAATCCTAGCATGATAAAGAAGATTCAAAGAGAGTGAGATGCCAGCTCCTTTCATTCAGTCAGTAGCTTCAAACATTTCTGGTATATGAAAAACATGTTTTTCAATGGCAAAAATCAATGAATATTGTAAATGCACAAACAGTAATATCTCCACATTGCAAGGTGCAATTCTGAAATTTTTTGCTTTTTCCTGCTAATCCTAGCATGATAAAGAAGATTCAAAGAGAGTGAGATGCCAGCTCCTTTCATTCAGTCAGTAGCTTCAAACATTTCTGGTATATGAAAAACATGTTTTTCAATGGCAAAAATCAATGAATATTGTAAATGCACAAACAGTAATATCTCCACATTGCACGGTGCAATTCTGAAATTTTTAGCTTTTTCCTGTTAATCCTAGCATGATAAAGAAGATTCAAAGAGAGTGAGATGCCAGCTCCTTTCATTCAGTCAGTAGCTTCAAACATTTCTGGTATATGAAAAACATGTTTTTCAATGGCAAAAATCAATGAATATTGTAAATGCACAAACAGTAATATCTCCACATTGCAAGGTGCAATTCTGAAATTTTTTGCTTTTTCCTGTTAATCCTAGCATGATAAAGAAGATTCAAAGAGAGTGAGATGCCAGCTCCTTTCATTCAGTCAGTAGCTTCAAACATTTCTGGTATATGAAAAACATGTTTTTCAATGGCAAAAATCAATGAATATTGTAAATGCACAAACAGTAATATCTCCACATTGCAAGGTGCAATTCTGAAATTTTTTGCTTTTTCCTGCTAATCCTAGCATGATAAAGAAGATTCAAAGAGAGTGAGATGCCAGCTCCTTTCATTCAGTCAGTAGCTTCAAACATTTCTGGTATATGAAAAACATGTTTTTCAATGGCAAAAATCAATGAATATTGTAAATGCACAAACAGTAATATCTCCACATTGCACGGTGCAATTCTGAAATTTTTAGCTTTTTCCTGTTAATCCTAGCATGATAAAGAAGATTCAAAGAGAGTGAGATGCCAGCTCCTTTCATTCAGTCAGTAGCTTCAAACATTTCTGGTATATGAAAAACATGTTTTTCAATGGCAAAAATCAATGAATATTGTAAATGCACAAACAGTAATATCTCCACATTGCAAGGTGCAATTCTGAAATTTTTTGCTTTTTCCTGCTAATCCTAGCATGATAAAGAAGATTCAAAGAGAGTGAGATGCCAGCTCCTTTCATTCAGTCAGTAGCTTCAAACATTTCTGGTATATGAAAAACATGTTTTTCAATGGCAAAAATCAATGAATATTGTAAATGCACAAACAGTAATATCTCCACATTGCAAGGTGCAATTCTGAAATTTTTTGCTTTTTCCTGCTAATCCTAGCATGATAAAGAAGATTCAAAGAGAGTGAGATGCCAGCTCCTTTCATTCAGTCAGTAGCTTCAAACATTTCTGGTATATGAAAAACATGTTTTTCAATGGCAAAAATCAATGAATATTGTAAATGCACAAACAGTAATATCTCCACATTGCAAGGTGCAATTCTGAAATTTTTAGCTTTTTCCTGTTAATCCTAGCATGATAAAGATTCAAAGAGAGTGAGATGCCAGCTCCTTTCATTCAGTCAGTAGCTTCAAACATTTCTGGTATATGAAAAACATGTTTTTCAATGGCAAAAATCAATGAATATTGTAAATGCACAAACAGTAATATCTCCACATTGCAAGGTGCAATTCTGAAATTTTTTGCTTTTTCCTGCTAATCCTAGCATGATAAAGAAGATTCAAAGAGAGTGAGATGCCAGCTCCTTTCATTCAGTCAGTAGCTTCAAACATTTCTGGTATATGAAAAACATGTTTTTCAATGGCAAAAATCAATGAATATTGTAAATGCACAAACAGTAATATCTCCACATTGCAAGGTGCAATTCTGAAATTTTTTGCTTTTTCCTGCTAATCCTAGCATGATAAAGAAGATTCAAAGAGAGTGAGATGCCAGCTCCTTTCATTCAGTCAGTAGCTTCAAACATTTCTGGTATATGAAAAACATGTTTTTCAATGGCAAAAATCAATGAATATTGTAAATGCACAAACAGTAATATCTCCACATTGCACGGTGCAATTCTGAAATTTTTAGCTTTTTCCTGTTAATCCTAGCATGATAAAGAAGATTCAAAGAGAGTGAGATGCCAGCTCCTTTCATTCAGTCAGTAGCTTCAAACATTTCTGGTATATGAAAAACATGTTTTTCAATGGCAAAAATCAATGAATATTGTAAATGCACAAACAGTAATATCTCCACATTGCAAGGTGCAATTCTGAAATTTTTTGCTTTTTCCTGTTAATCCTAGCATGATAAAGAAGATTCAAAGAGAGTGAGATGCCAGCTCCTTTCATTCAGTCAGTAGCTTCAAACATTTCTGGTATATGAAAAACATGTTTTTCAATGGCAAAAATCAATGAATATTGTAAATGCACAAACAGTAATATCTCCACATTGCAAGGTGCAATTCTGAAATTTTTTGCTTTTTCCTGCTAATCCTAGCATGATAAAGAAGATTCAAAGAGAGTGAGATGCCAGCTCCTTTCATTCAGTCAGTAGCTTCAAACATTTCTGGTATATGAAAAACATGTTTTTCAATGGCAAAAATCAATGAATATTGTAAATGCACAAACAGTAATATCTCCACATTGCACGGTGCAATTCTGAAATTTTTAGCTTTTTCCTGTTAATCCTAGCATGATAAAGAAGATTCAAAGAGAGTGAGATGCCAGCTCCTTTCATTCAGTCAGTAGCTTCAAACATTTCTGGTATATGAAAAACATGTTTTTCAATGGCAAAAATCAATGAATATTGTAAATGCACAAACAGTAATATCTCCACATTGCAAGGTGCAATTCTGAAATTTTTTGCTTTTTCCTGCTAATCCTAGCATGATAAAGAAGATTCAAAGAGAGTGAGATGCCAGCTCCTTTCATTCAGTCAGTAGCTTCAAACATTTCTGGTATATGAAAAACATGTTTTTCAATGGCAAAAATCAATGAATATTGTAAATGCACAAACAGTAATATCTCCACATTGCAAGGTGCAATTCTGAAATTTTTTGCTTTTTCCTGCTAATCCTAGCATGATAAAGAAGATTCAAAGAGAGTGAGATGCCAGCTCCTTTCATTCAGTCAGTAGCTTCAAACATTTCTGGTATATGAAAAACATGTTTTTCAATGGCAAAAATCAATGAATATTGTAAATGCACAAACAGTAATATCTCCACATTGCAAGGTGCAATTCTGAAATTTTTTGCTTTTTCCTGCTAATCCTAGCATGATAAAGAAGATTCAAAGAGAGTGAGATGCCAGCTCCTTTCATTCAGTCAGTAGCTTCAAACATTTCTGGTATATGAAAAACATGTTTTTCAATGGCAAAAATCAATGAATATTGTAAATGCACAAACAGTAATATCTCCACATTGCACGGTGCAATTCTGAAATTTTTAGCTTTTTCCTGTTAATCCTAGCATGATAAAGAAGATTCAAAGAGAGTGAGATGCCAGCTCCTTTCATTCAGTCAGTAGCTTCAAACATTTCTGGTATATGAAAAACATGTTTTTCAATGGCAAAAATCAATGAATATTGTAAATGCACAAACAGTAATATCTCCACATTGCAAGGTGCAATTCTGAAATTTTTTGCTTTTTCCTGTTAATCCTAGCATGATAAAGAAGATTCAAAGAGAGTGAGATGCCAGCTCCTTTCATTCAGTCAGTAGCTTCAAACATTTCTGGTATATGAAAAACATGTTTTTCAATGGCAAAAATCAATGAATATTGTAAATGCACAAACAGTAATATCTCCACATTGCAAGGTGCAATTCTGAAATTTTTTGCTTTTTCCTGCTAATCCTAGCATGATAAAGAAGATTCAAAGAGAGTGAGATGCCAGCTCCTTTCATTCAGTCAGTAGCTTCAAACATTTCTGGTATATGAAAAACATGTTTTTCAATGGCAAAAATCAATGAATATTGTAAATGCACAAACAGTAATATCTCCACATTGCACGGTGCAATTCTGAAATTTTTAGCTTTTTCCTGTTAATCCTAGCATGATAAAGAAGATTCAAAGAGAGTGAGATGCCAGCTCCTTTCATTCAGTCAGTAGCTTCAAACATTTCTGGTATATGAAAAACATGTTTTTCAATGGCAAAAATCAATGAATATTGTAAATGCACAAACAGTAATATCTCCACATTGCAAGGTGCAATTCTGAAATTTTTTGCTTTTTCCTGTTAATCCTAGCATGATAAAGAAGATTCAAAGAGAGTGAGATGCCAGCTCCTTTCATTCAGTCAGTAGCTTCAAACATTTCTGGTATATGAAAAACATGTTTTTCAATGGCAAAAATTAATGAATATTGTAAATGCACAAACAGTAATATCTCCACATTGCAAGGTGCAATTCTGAAATTTTTTGCTTTTTCCTGCTAATCCTAGCATGATAAAGAAGATTCAAAGAGAGTGAGATGCCAGCTCCTTTCATTCAGTCAGTAGCTTCAAACATTTCTGGTATATGAAAAACATGTTTTTCAATGGCAAAAATCAATGAATATTGTAAATGCACAAACAGTAATATCTCCACATTGCACGGTGCAATTCTGAAATTTTTAGCTTTTTCCTGTTAATCCTAGCATGAAAAAGAAGATTCAAAGAGAGTGAGATGCCAGCTCCTTTCATTCAGTCAGTAGCTTCAAACATTTCTGGTATATGAAAAACATGTTTTTCAATGGCAAAAATCAATGAATATTGTAAATGCACAAACAGTAATATCTCCACATTGCAAGGTGCAATTCTGAAATTTTTTGCTTTTTCCTGCTAATCCTAGCATGATAAAGAAGATTCAAAGAGAGTGAGATGCCAGCTCCTTTCATTCAGTCAGTAGCTTCAAACATTTCTGGTATATGAAAAACATGTTTTTCAATGGCAAAAATCAATGAATATTGTAAATGCACAAACAGTAATATCTCCACATTGCACGGTGCAATTCTGAAATTTTTAGCTTTTTCCTGTTAATCCTAGCATGATAAAGAAGATTCAAAGAGAGTGAGATGCCAGCTCCTTTCATTCAGTCAGTAGCTTCAAACATTTCTGGTATATGAAAAACATGTTTTTCAATGGCAAAAATCAATGAATATTGTAAATGCACAAACAGTAATATCTCCACATTGCAAGGTGCAATTCTGAAATTTTTTGCTTTTTCCTGTTAATCCTAGCATGATAAAGAAGATTCAAAGAGAGTGAGATGCCAGCTCCTTTCATTCAGTCAGTAGCTTCAAACATTTCTGGTATATGAAAAACATGTTTTTCAATGGCAAAAATCAATGAATATTGTAAATGCACAAACAGTAATATCTCCACATTGCAAGGTGCAATTCTGAAATTTTTTGCTTTTTCCTGCTAATCCTAGCATGATAAAGAAGATTCAAAGAGAGTGAGATGCCAGCTCCTTTCATTCAGTCAGTAGCTTCAAACATTTCTGGTATATGAAAAACATGTTTTTCAATGGCAAAAATCATTGAATATTGTAAATGCACAAACAGTAATATCTCCACATTGCACGGTGCAATTCTGAAATTTTTAGCTTTTTCCTGTTAATCCTAGCATGATAAAGAAGATTCAAAGAGAGTGAGATGCCAGCTCCTTTCATTCAGTCAGTAGCTTCAAACATTTCTGGTATATGAAAAACATGTTTTTCAATGGCAAAAATCAATGAATATTGTAAATGCACAAACAGTAATATCTCCACATTGCAAGGTGCAATTCTGAAATTTTTTGCTTTTTCCTGCTAATCCTAGCATGATAAAGAAGATTCAAAGAGAGTGAGATGCCAGCTCCTTTCATTCAGTCAGTAGCTTCAAACATTTCTGGTATATGAAAAACATGTTTTTCAATGGCAAAAATCAATGAATATTGTAAATGCACAAACAGTAATATCTCCACATTGCACGGTGCAATTCTGAAATTTTTAGCTTTTTCCTGTTAATCCTAGCATGATAAAGAAGATTCAAAGAGAGTGAGATGCCAGCTCCTTTCATTCAGTCAGTAGCTTCAAACATTTCTGGTATATGAAAAACATGTTTTTCAATGGCAAAAATCAATGAATATTGTAAATGCACAAACAGTAATATCTCCACATTGCACGGTGCAATTCTGAAATTTTTAGCTTTTTCCTGTTAATCCTAGCATGATAAAGAAGATTCAAAGAGAGTGAGATGCCAGCTCCTTTCATTCAGTCAGTAGCTTCAAACATTTCTGGTATATGAAAAACATGTTTTTCAATGGCAAAAATCAATGAATATTGTAAATGCACAAACAGTAATATCTCCACATTGCAAGGTGCAATTCTGAAATTTTTTGCTTTTTCCTGCTAATCCTAGCATGATAAAGAAGATTCAAAGAGAGTGAGATGCCAGCTCCTTTCATTCAGTCAGTAGCTTCAAACATTTCTGGTATATGAAAAACATGTTTTTCAATGGCAAAAATCAATGAATATTGTAAATGCACAAACAGTAATATCTCCACATTGCACGGTGCAATTCTGAAATTTTTAGCTTTTTCCTGTTAATCCTAGCATGATAAAGAAGATTCAAAGAGAGTGAGATGCCAGCTCCTTTCATTCAGTCAGTAGCTTCAAACATTTCTGGTATATGAAAAACATGTTTTTCAATGGCAAAAATCAATGAATATTGTAAATGCACAAACAGTAATATCTCCACATTGCAAGGTGCAATTCTGAAATTTTTTGCTTTTTCCTGTTAATCCTAGCATGATAAAGAAGATTCAAAGAGAGTGAGATGCCAGCTCCTTTCATTCAGTCAGTAGCTTCAAACATTTCTGGTATATGAAAAACATGTTTTTCAATGGCAAAAATCAATGAATATTGTAAATGCACAAACAGTAATATCTCCACATTGCAAGGTGCAATTCTGAAATTTTTTGCTTTTTCCTGCTAATCCTAGCATGATAAAGAAGATTCAAAGAGAGTGAGATGCCAGCTCCTTTCATTCAGTCAGTAGCTTCAAACATTTCTGGTATATGAAAAACATGTTTTTCAATGGCAAAAATCAATGAATATTGTAAATGCACAAACAGTAATATCTCCACATTGCACGGTGCAATTCTGAAATTTTTAGCTTTTTCCTGTTAATCCTAGCATGATAAAGAAGATTCAAAGAGAGTGAGATGCCAGCTCCTTTCATTCAGTCAGTAGCTTCAAACATTTCTGGTATATGAAAAACATGTTTTTCAATGGCAAAAATCAATGAATATTGTAAATGCACAAACAGTAATATCTCCACATTGCAAGGTGCAATTCTGAAATTTTTTGCTTTTTCCTGCTAATCCTAGCATGATAAAGAAGATTCAAAGAGAGTGAGATGCCAGCTCCTTTCATTCAGTCAGTAGCTTCAAACATTTCTGGTATATGAAAAACATGTTTTTCAATGGCAAAAATCAATGAATATTGTAAATGCACAAACAGTAATATCTCCACATTGCAAGGTGCAATTCTGAAATTTTTTGCTTTTTCCTGCTAATCCTAGCATGATAAAGAAGATTCAAAGAGAGTGAGATGCCAGCTCCTTTCATTCAGTCAGTAGCTTCAAACATTTCTGGACGTTTTTCAATGGCAAAAATCAATGAATATTGTAAATGCACAAACAGTAATATCTCCACATTGCAAGGTGCAATTCTGAAATTTTTTGCTTTTTCCTGCTAATCCTAGCATGATAAAGAAGATTCAAAGAGAGTGAGATGCCAGCTCCTTTCATTCAGTCAGTAGCTTCAAACATTTCTGGACGTTTTTCAATGGCAAAAATTAATGAATATTGTAAATGCACAAACAGTAATATCTCCACATTGCAAGGTGCAATTCTGAAATTTTTTGCTTTTTCCTGCTAATCCTAGCATGATAAAGAAGATTCAAAGAGAGTGAGATGCCAGCTCCTTTCATTCAGTCAGTAGCTTCAAACATTTCTGGTATATGAAAAACATGTTTTTCAATGGCAAAAATCAATGAATATTGTAAATGCACAAACAGTAATATCTCCACATTGCAAGGTGCAATTCTGAAATTTTTTGCTTTTTCCTGCTAATCCTAGCATGATAAAGAAGATTCAAAGAGAGTGAGATGCCAGCTCCTTTCATTCAGTCAGTAGCTTCAAACATTTCTGGACGTTTTTCAATGGCAAAAATTAATGAATATTGTAAATGCACAAACAGTAATATCTCCACATTGCAAGGTGCAATTCTGAAATTTTTTGCTTTTTCCTGCTAATCCTAGCATGATAAAGAAGATTCAAAGAGAGTGAGATGCCAGCTCCTTTCATTCAGTCAGTAGCTTCAAACATTTCTGGTATATGAAAAACATGTTTTTCAATGGCAAAAATCAATGAATATTGTAAATGCACAAACAGTAATATCTCCACATTGCAAGGTGCAATTCTGAAATTTTTTGCTTTTTCCTGTTAATCCTAGCATGATAAAGAAGATTCAAAGAGAGTGAGATGCCAGCTCCTTTCATTCAGTCAGTAGCTTCAAACATTTCTGGTATATGAAAAACATGTTTTTCAATGGCAAAAATCAATGAATATTGTAAATGCACAAACAGTAATATCTCCACATTGCAAGGTGCAATTCTGAAATTTTTTGCTTTTTCCTGCTAATCCTAGCATGATAAAGAAGATTCAAAGAGAGTGAGATGCCAGCTCCTTTCATTCAGTCAGTAGCTTCAAACATTTCTGGTATATGAAAAACATGTTTTTCAATGGCAAAAATCAATGAATATTGTAAATGCACAAACAGTAATATCTCCACATTGCACTGTGCAATTCTGAAATTTTTAGCTTTTTCCTGTTAATCCTAGCATGATAAAGAAGATTCAAAGAGAGTGAGATGCCAGCTCCTTTCATTCAGTCAGTAGCTTCAAACATTTCTGGACGTTTTTCAATGGCAAAAATTAATGAATATTGTAAATGCACAAACAGTAATATCTCCACATTGCAAGGTGCAATTCTGAAATTTTTTGCTTTTTCCTGCTAATCCTAGCATGATAAAGAAGATTCAAAGAGAGTGAGATGCCAGCTCCTTTCATTCAGTCAGTAGCTTCAAACATTTCTGGTATATGAAAAACATGTTTTTCAATGGCAAAAATCAATTAATATTGTAAATGCACAAACAGTAATATCTCCACATTGCAAGGTGCAATTCTGAAATTTTTTGCTTTTTCCTGCTAATCCTAGCATGATAAAGAAGATTCAAAGAGAGTGAGATGCCAGCTCCTTTCATTCAGTCAGTAGCTTCAAACATTTCTGGTATATGAAAAACATGTTTTTCAATGGCAAAAATCAATGAATATTGTAAATGCACAAACAGTAATATCTCCACATTGCACGGTGCAATTCTGAAATTTTTAGCTTTTTCCTGTTAATCCTAGCATGATAAAGAAGATTCAAAGAGAGTGAGATGCCAGCTCCTTTCATTCAGTCAGTAGCTTCAAACATTTCTGGTATATGAAAAACATGTTTTTCAATGGCAAAAATCAATGAATATTGTAAATGCACAAACAGTAATATCTCCACATTGCAAGGTGCAATTCTGAAATTTTTTGCTTTTTCCTGTTAATCCTAGCATGATAAAGAAGATTCAAAGAGAGTGAGATGCCAGCTCCTTTCATTCAGTCAGTAGCTTCAAACATTTCTGGTATATGAAAAACATGTTTTTCAATGGCAAAAATCAATGAATATTGTAAATGCACAAACAGTAATATCTCCACATTGCAAGGTGCAATTCTGAAATTTTTTGCTTTTTCCTGCTAATCCTAGCATGATAAAGAAGATTCAAAGAGAGTGAGATGCCAGCTCCTTTCATTCAGTCAGTAGCTTCAAACATTTCTGGTATATGAAAAACATGTTTTTCAATGGCAAAAATCAATGAATATTGTAAATGCACAAACAGTAATATCTCCACATTGCACGGTGCAATTCTGAAATTTTTAGCTTTTTCCTGTTAATCCTAGCATGATAAAGAAGATTCAAAGAGAGTGAGATGCCAGCTCCTTTCATTCAGTCAGTAGCTTCAAACATTTCTGGTATATGAAAAACATGTTTTTCAATGGCAAAAATCAATGAATATTGTAAATGCACAAACAGTAATATCTCCACATTGCAAGGTGCAATTCTGAAATTTTTTGCTTTTTCCTGCTAATCCTAGCATGATAAAGAAGATTCAAAGAGAGTGAGATGCCAGCTCCTTTCATTCAGTCAGTAGCTTCAAACATTTCTGGACGTTTTTCAATGGCAAAAATCAATGAATATTGTAAATGCACAAACAGTAATATCTCCACATTGCAAGGTGCAATTCTGAAATTTTTTGCTTTTTCCTGCTAATCCTAGCATGATAAAGAAGATTCAAAGAGAGTGAGATGCCAGCTCCTTTTATTCAGTCAGTAGCTTCAAACATTTCTGGACGTTTTTCAATGGCAAAAATTAATGAATATTGTAAATGCACAAACAGTAATATCTCCACATTGCAAGGTGCAATTCTGAAATTTTTTGCTTTTTCCTGCTAATCCTAGCATGATAAAGAAGATTCAAAGAGAGTGAGATGCCAGCTCCTTTCATTCAGTCAGTAGCTTCAAACATTTCTGGTATATGAAAAACATGTTTTTCAATGGCAAAAATCAATGAATATTGTAAATGCACAAACAGTAATATCTCCACATTGCAAGGTGCAATTCTGAAATTTTTTGCTTTTTCCTGCTAATCCTAGCATGATAAAGAAGATTCAAAGAGAGTGAGATGCCAGCTCCTTTCATTCAGTCAGTAGCTTCAAACATTTCTGGACGTTTTTCAATGGCAAAAATTAATGAATATTGTAAATGCACAAACAGTAATATCTCCACATTGCAAGGTGCAATTCTGAAATTTTTTGCTTTTTCCTGCTAATCCTAGCATGATAAAGAAGATTCAAAGAGAGTGAGATGCCAGCTCCTTTCATTCAGTCAGTAGCTTCAAACATTTCTGGTATATGAAAAACATGTTTTTCAATGGCAAAAATCAATGAATATTGTAAATGCACAAACAGTAATATCTCCACATTGCAAGGTGCAATTCTGAAATTTTTTGCTTTTTCCTGTTAATCCTAGCATGATAAAGAAGATTCAAAGAGAGTGAGATGCCAGCTCCTTTCATTCAGTCAGTAGCTTCAAACATTTCTGGTATATGAAAAACATGTTTTTCAATGGCAAAAATCAATGAATATTGTAAATGCACAAACAGTAATATCTCCACATTGCAAGGTGCAATTCTGAAATTTTTTGCTTTTTCCTGCTAATCCTAGCATGATAAAGAAGATTCAAAGAGAGTGAGATGCCAGCTCCTTTCATTCAGTCAGTAGCTTCAAACATTTCTGGTATATGAAAAACATGTTTTTCAATGGCAAAAATCAATGAATATTGTAAATGCACAAACAGTAATATCTCCACATTGCACGGTGTAATTCTGAAATTTTTAGCTTTTTCCTGTTAATCCTAGCATGATAAAGAAGATTCAAAGAGAGTGAGATGCCAGCTCCTTTCATTCAGTCAGTAGCTTCAAACATTTCTGGACGTTTTTCAATGGCAAAAATTAATGAATATTGTAAATGCACAAACAGTAATATCTCCACATTGCAAGGTGCAATTCTGAAATTTTTTGCTTTTTCCTGCTAATCCTAGCATGATAAAGAAGATTCAAAGAGAGTGAGATGCCAGCTCCTTTCATTCAGTCAGTAGCTTCAAACATTTCTGGTATATGAAAAACATGTTTTTCAATGGCAAAAATCAATTAATATTGTAAATGCACAAACAGTAATATCTCCACATTGCAAGGTGCAATTCTGAAATTTTTTGCTTTTTCCTGCTAATCCTAGCATGATAAAGAAGATTCAAAGAGAGTGAGATGCCAGCTCCTTTCATTCAGTCAGTAGCTTCAAACATTTCTGGTATATGAAAAACATGTTTTTCAATGGCAAAAATCAATGAATATTGTAAATGCACAAACAGTAATATCTCCACATTGCACGGTGCAATTCTGAAATTTTTAGCTTTTTCCTGTTAATCCTAGCATGATAAAGAAGATTCAAAGAGAGTGAGATGCCAGCTCCTTTCATTCAGTCAGTAGCTTCAAACATTTCTGGTATATGAAAAACATGTTTTTCAATGGCAAAAATCAATGAATATTGTAAATGCACAAACAGTAATATCTCCACATTGCAAGGTGCAATTCTGAAATTTTTTGCTTTTTCCTGTTAATCCTAGCATGATAAAGAAGATTCAAAGAGAGTGAGATGCCAGCTCCTTTCATTCAGTCAGTAGCTTCAAACATTTCTGGTATATGAAAAACATGTTTTTCAATGGCAAAAATCAATGAATATTGTAAATGCACAAACAGTAATATCTCCACATTGCAAGGTGCAATTCTGAAATTTTTTGCTTTTTCCTGCTAATCCTAGCATGATAAAGAAGATTCAAAGAGAGTGAGATGCCAGCTCCTTTCATTCAGTCAGTAGCTTCAAACATTTCTGGTATATGAAAAACATGTTTTTCAATGGCAAAAATCAATGAATATTGTAAATGCACAAACAGTAATATCTCCACATTGCACGGTGCAATTCTGAAATTTTTAGCTTTTTCCTGTTAATCCTAGCATGATAAAGAAGATTCAAAGAGAGTGAGATGCCAGCTCCTTTCATTCAGTCAGTAGCTTCAAACATTTCTGGTATATGAAAAACATGTTTTTCAATGGCAAAAATCAATGAATATTGTAAATGCACAAACAGTAATATCTCCACATTGCAAGGTGCAATTCTGAAATTTTTTGCTTTTTCCTGCTAATCCTAGCATGATAAAGAAGATTCAAAGAGAGTGAGATGCCAGCTCCTTTCATTCAGTCAGTAGCTTCAAACATTTCTGGACGTTTTTCAATGGCAAAAATCAATGAATATTGTAAATGCACAAACAGTAATATCTCCACATTGCAAGGTGCAATTCTGAAATTTTTTGCTTTTTCCTGCTAATCCTAGCATGATAAAGAAGATTCAAAGAGAGTGAGATGCCAGCTCCTTTCATTCAGTCAGTAGCTTCAAACATTTCTGGACGTTTTTCAATGGCAAAAATTAATGAATATTGTAAATGCACAAACAGTAATATCTCCACATTGCAAGGTGCAATTCTGAAATTTTTTGCTTTTTCCTGCTAATCCTAACATGATAAAGAAGATTCAAAGAGAGTGAGATGCCAGCTCCTTTCATTCAGTCAGTAGCTTCAAACATTTCTGGTATATGAAAAACATGTTTTTCAATGGCAAAAATCAATGAATATTGTAAATGCACAAACAGTAATATCTCCACATTGCAAGGTGCAATTCTGAAATTTTTTGCTTTTTCCTGCTAATCCTAGCATGATAAAGAAGATTCAAAGAGAGTGAGATGCCAGCTCCTTTCATTCAGTCAGTAGCTTCAAACATTTCTGGACGTTTTTCAATGGCAAAAATTAATGAATATTGTAAATGCACAAACAGTAATATCTCCACATTGCAAGGTGCAATTCTGAAATTTTTTGCTTTTTCCTGCTAATCCTAGCATGATAAAGAAGATTCAAAGAGAGTGAGATGCCAGCTCCTTTCATTCAGTCAGTAGCTTCAAACATTTCTGGTATATGAAAAACATGTTTTTCAATGGCAAAAATCAATGAATATTGTAAATGCACAAACAGTAATATCTCCACATTGCAAGGTGCAATTCTGAAATTTTTTGCTTTTTCCTGTTAATCCTAGCATGATAAAGAAGATTCAAAGAGAGTGAGATGCCAGCTCCTTTCATTCAGTCAGTAGCTTCAAACATTTCTGGTATATGAAAAACATGTTTTTCAATGGCAAAAATCAATGAATATTGTAAATGCACAAACAGTAATATCTCCACATTGCAAGGTGCAATTCTGAAATTTTTTGCTTTTTCCTGCTAATCCTAGCATGATAAAGAAGATTCAAAGAGAGTGAGATGCCAGCTCCTTTCATTCAGTCAGTAGCTTCAAACATTTCTGGTATATGAAAAACATGTTTTTCAATGGCAAAAATCAATGAATATTGTAAATGCACAAACAGTAATATCTCCACATTGCACGGTGCAATTCTGAAATTTTTAGCTTTTTCCTGTTAATCCTAGCATGATAAAGAAGATTCAAAGAGAGTGAGATGCCAGCTCCTTTCATTCAGTCAGTAGCTTCAAACATTTCTGGACGTTTTTCAATGGCAAAAATTAATGAATATTGTAAATGCACAAACAGTAATATCTCCACATTGCAAGGTGCAATTCTGAAATTTTTTGCTTTTTCCTGCTAATCCTAGCATGATAAAGAAGATTCAAAGAGAGTGAGATGCCAGCTCCTTTCATTCAGTCAGTAGCTTCAAACATTTCTGGTATATGAAAAACATGTTTTTCAATGGCAAAAATCAATGAATATTGTAAATGCACAAACAGTAATATCTCCACATTGCAAGGTGCAATTCTGAAATTTTTTGCTTTTTCCTGCTAATCCTAGCATGATAAAGAAGATTCAAAGAGAGTGAGATGCCAGCTCCTTTCATTCAGTCAGTAGCTTCAAACATTTCTGGTATATGAAAAACATGTTTTTCAATGGCAAAAATCAATGAATATTGTAAATGCACAAACAGTAATATCTCCACATTGCAAGGTGCAATTCTGAAATTTTTTGCTTTTTCCTGTTAATCCTAGCATGATAAAGAAGATTCAAAGAGAGTGAGATGCCAGCTCCTTTCATTCAGTCAGTAGCTTCAAACATTTCTGGTATATGAAAAACATGTTTTTCAATGGCAAAAATCAATGAATATTGTAAATGCACAAACAGTAATATCTCCACATTGCAAGGTGCAATTCTGAAATTTTTTGCTTTTTCCTGCTAATCCTAGCATGATAAAGAAGATTCAAAGAGAGTGAGATGCCAGCTCCTTTCATTCAGTCAGTAGCTTCAAACATTTCTGGTATATGAAAAACATGTTTTTCAATGGCAAAAATCAATGAATATTGTAAATGCACAAACAGTAATATCTCCACATTGCACGGTGCAATTCTGAAATTTTTAGCTTTTTCCTGTTAATACTAGCATGATAAAGAAGATTCAAAGAGAGTGAGATGCCAGCTCCTTTCATTCAGTCAGTAGCTTCAAACATTTCTGGTATATGAAAAACATGTTTTTCAATGGCAAAAATCAATGAATATTGTAAATGCACAAACAGTAATATCTCCACATTGCAAGGTGCAATTCTGAAATTTTTTGCTTTTTCCTGCTAATCCTAGCATGATAAAGAAGATTCAAAGAGAGTGAGATGCCAGCTCCTTTCATTCAGTCAGTAGCTTCAAACATTTCTGGTATATGAAAAACATGTTTTTCAATGGCAAAAATCAATGAATATTGTAAATGCACAAACAGTAATATCTCCACATTGCAAGGTGCAATTCTGAAATTTTTAGCTTTTTCCTGTTAATCCTAGCATGATAAAGAAGATTCAAAGAGAGTGAGATGCCAGCTCCTTTCATTCAGTCAGTAGCTTCAAACATTTCTGGTATATGAAAAACATGTTTTTCAATGGCAAAAATCAATGAATATTGTAAATGCACAAACAGTAATATCTCCACATTGCAAGGTGCAATTCTGAAATTTTTTGCTTTTTCCTGTTAATCCTAGCATGATAAAGAAGATTCAAAGAGAGTGAGATGCCAGCTCCTTTCATTCAGTCAGTAGCTTCAAACATTTCTGGTATATGAAAAACATGTTTTTCAATGGCAAAAATCAATGAATATTGTAAATGCACAAACAGTAATATCTCCACATTGCAAGGTGCAATTCTGAAATTTTTTGCTTTTTCCTGCTAATCCTAGCATGATAAAGAAGATTCAAAGAGAGTGAGATGCCAGCTCCTTTCATTCAGTCAGTAGCTTCAAACATTTCTGGTATATGAAAAACATGTTTTTCAATGGCAAAAATCAATGAATATTGTAAATGCACAAACAGTAATATCTCCACATTGCACGGTGCAATTCTGAAATTTTTAGCTTTTTCCTGTTAATCCTAGCATGATAAAGAAGATTCAAAGAGAGTGAGATGCCAGCTCCTTTCATTCAGTCAGTAGCTTCAAACATTTCTGGTATATGAAAAACATGTTTTTCAATGGCAAAAATCAATGAATATTGTAAATGCACAAACAGTAATATCTCCACATTGCAAGGTGCAATTCTGAAATTTTTTGCTTTTTCCTGTTAATCCTAGCATGATAAAGAAGATTCAAAGAGAGTGAGATGCCAGCTCCTTTCATTCAGTCAGTAGCTTCAAACATTTCTGGTATATGAAAAACATGTTTTTCAATGGCAAAAATCAATGAATATTGTAAATGCACAAACAGTAATATCTCCACATTGCAAGGTGCAATTCTGAAATTTTTTGCTTTTTCCTGCTAATCCTAGCATGATAAAGAAGATTCAAAGAGAGTGAGATGCCAGCTCCTTTCATTCAGTCAGTAGCTTCAAACATTTCTGGACGTTTTTCAATGGCAAAAATCAATGAATATTGTAAATGCACAAACAGTAATATCTCCACATTGCAAGGTGCAATTCTGAAATTTTTTGCTTTTTCCTGCTAATCCTAGCATGATAAAGAAGATTCAAAGAGAGTGAGATGCCAGCTCCTTTCATTCAGTCAGTAGCTTCAAACATTTCTGGATGTTTTTCAATGGCAAAAATCAATGAATATTGTAAATGCACAAACAGTAATATCTCCACATTGCAAGGTGCAATTCTGAAATTTTTTGCTTTTTCCTGTTAATCCTAGCATGATAAAGAAGATTCAAAGAGAGTGAGATGCCAGCTCCTTTCATTCAGTCAGTAGCTTCAAACATTTCTGGTATATGAAAAACATGTTTTTCAATGGCAAAAATCAATGAATATTGTAAATGCACAAACAGTAATATCTCCACATTGCAAGGTGCAATTCTGAAATTTTTTGCTTTATCCTGCTAATCCTAGCATGATAAAGAAGATTCAAAGAGAGTGAGATGCCAGCTCCTTTCATTCAGTCAGTAGCTTCAAACATTTCTGGTATATGAAAAACATGTTTTTCAATGGCAAAAATCAATGAATATTGTAAATGCACAAACAGTAATATCTCCACATTGCAAGGTGCAATTCTGAAATTTTTTGCTTTTTCCTGCTAATCCTAGCATGATAAAGAAGATTCAAAGAGAGTGAGATGCCAGCTCCTTTCATTCAGTCAGTAGCTTCAAACATTTCTGGACGTTTTTCAATGGCAAAAATTAATGAATATTGTAAATGCACAAACAGTAATATCTCCACATTGCAAGGTGCAATTCTGAAATTTTTTGCTTTTTCCTGCTAATCCTAGCATGATAAAGAAGATTTAAAGAGAGTGAGATGCCAGCTCCTTTCATTCAGTCAGTAGCTTCAAACATTTCTGGTATATGAAAAACATGTTTTTCAATGGCAAAAATCAATGAATATTGTAAATGCACAAACAGTAATATCTCCACATTGCAAGGTGCAATTCTGAAATTTTTTGCTTTTTCCTGCTAATCCTAGCATGATAAAGAAGATTCAAAGAGAGTGAGATGCCAGCTCCTTTCATTCAGTCAGTAGCTTCAAACATTTCTGGACGTTTTTCAATGGCAAAAATTAATGAATATTGTAAATGCACAAACAGTAATATCTCCACATTGCAAGGTGCAATTCTGAAATTTTTTGCTTTTTCCTGCTAATCCTAGCATGATAAAGAAGATTCAAAGAGAGTGAGATGCCAGCTCCTTTCATTCAGTCAGTAGCTTCAAACATTTCTGGTATATGAAAAACATGTTTTTCAATGGCAAAAATCAATGAATATTGTAAATGCACAAACAGTAATATCTCCACATTGCAAGGTGCAATTCTGAAATTTTTTGCTTTTTCCTGTTAATCCTAGCATGATAAAGAAGATTCAAAGAGAGTGAGATGCCAGCTCCTTTCATTCAGTCAGTAGCTTCAAACATTTCTGGTATATGAAAAACATGTTTTTCAATGGCAAAAATCAATGAATATTGTAAATGCACAAACAGTAATATCTCCACATTGCAAGGTGCAATTCTGAAATTTTTTGCTTTTTCCTGCTAATCCTAGCATGATAAAGAAGATTCAAAGAGAGTGAGATGCCAGCTCCTTTCATTCAGTCAGTAGCTTCAAACATTTCTGGTATATGAAAAACATGTTTTTCAATGGCAAAAATCAATGAATATTGTAAATGCACAAACAGTAATATCTCCACATTGCACGGTGCAATTCTGAAATTTTTAGCTTTTTCCTGTTAATCCTAGCATGATAAAGAAGATTCAAAGAGAGTGATATGCCAGCTCCTTTCATTCAGTCAGTAGCTTCAAACATTTCTGGACGTTTTTCAATGGCAAAAATTAATGAATATTGTAAATGCACAAACAGTAATATCTCCACATTGCAAGGTGCAATTCTGAAATTTTTTGCTTTTTCCTACTAATCCTAGCATGATAAAGAAGATTCAAAGAGAGTGAGATGCCAGCTCCTTTCATTCAGTCAGTAGCTTCAAACATTTCTGGTATATGAAAAACATGTTTTTCAATGGCAAAAATCAATGAATATTGTAA
Organism: Phyllobates terribilis; assembly: GCF_046119375.1. Classification (NCBI taxonomy): domain Eukaryota; kingdom Metazoa; phylum Chordata; class Amphibia; order Anura; family Dendrobatidae; genus Phyllobates; species Phyllobates terribilis. The sequence continues at coordinate 10,446 of NW_027370433.1, read as the reverse complement.
ATGCACAAACAGTAATATCTCCACATTGCAAGGTGCAATTCTGAAATTTTTTGCTTTTTCCTGCTAATCCTAGCATGATAAAGAAGATTCAAAGAGAGTGAGATGCCAGCTCCTTTCATTCAGTCAGTAGCTTCAAACATTTCTGGTATATGAAAAACATGTTTTTCAATGGCAAAAATCAATGAATATTGTAAATGCACAAACAGTAATATCTCCACATTGCAAGGTGCAATTCTGAAATTTTTTGCTTTTTCCTGTTAATCCTAGCATGATAAAGAAGATTCAAAGAGAGTGAGATGCCAGCTCCTTTCATTCAGTCAGTAGCTTCAAACATTTCTGGTATATGAAAAACATGTTTTTCAATGGCAAAAATCAATGAATATTGTAAATGCACAAACAGTAATATCTCCACATTGCAAGGTGCAATTCTGAAATTTTTTGCTTTTTCCTGCTAATCCTAGCATGATAAAGGAGATTCAAAGAGAGTGAGATGCCAGCTCCTTTCATTCAGTCAGTAGCTTCAAACATTTCTGGTATATGAAAAACATGTTTTTCAATGGCAAAAATCAATGAATATTGTAAATGCACAAACAGTAATATCTCCACATTGCACGGTGCAATTCTGAAATTTTTAGCTTTTTCCTGTTAATACTAGCATGATAAAGAAGATTCAAAGAGAGTGAGATGCCAGCTCCTTTCATTCAGTCAGTAGCTTCAAACATTTCTGGTATATGAAAAACATGTTTTTCAATGGCAAAAATCAATGAATATTGTAAATGCACAAACAGTAATATCTCCACATTGCAAGGTGCAATTCTGAAATTTTTTGCTTTTTCCTGCTAATCCTAGCATGATAAAGAAGATTCAAAGAGAGTGAGATGCCAGCTCCTTTCATTCAGTCAGTAGCTTCAAACATTTCTGGTATATGAAAAACATGTTTTTCAATGGCAAAAATCAATGAATATTGTAAATGCACAAACAGTAATATCTCCACATTGCAAGGTGCATTTCTGAAATTTTTAGCTTTTTCCTGTTAATCCTAGCATGATAAAGAAGATTCAAAGAGAGTGAGATGCCAGCTCCTTTCATTCAGTCAGTAGCTTCAAACATTTCTGGTATATGAAAAACATGTTTTTCAATGGCAAAAATCAATGAATATTGTAAATGCACAAACAGTAATATCTCCACATTGCAAGGTGCAATTCTGAAATTTTTTGCTTTTTCCTGCTAATCCTAGCATGATAAAGAAGATTCAAAGAGAGTGAGATGCCAGCTCCTTTCATTCAGTCAGTAGCTTCAAACATTTCTGGTATATGAAAAACATGTTTTTCAATGGCAAAAATCAATGAATATTGTAAATGCACAAACAGTAATATCTCCACATTGCACGGTGCAATTCTGAAATTTTTAGCTTTTTCCTGTTAATCCTAGCATGATAAAGAAGATTCAAAGAGAGTGAGATGCCAGCTCCTTTCATTCAGTCAGTAGCTTCAAACATTTCTGGACGTTTTTCAATGGCAAAAATCAATGAATATTGTAAATGCACAAACAGTAATATCTCCACATTGCAAGGTGCAATTCTGAAATTTTTTGCTTTTTCCTGTTAATCCTAGCATGATAAAGAAGATTCAAAGAGAGTGAGATGCCAGCTCCTTTCATTCAGTCAGTAGCTTCAAACATTTCTGGTATATGAAAAACATGTTTTTCAATGGCAAAAATCAATGAATATTGTAAATGCACAAACAGTAATATCTCCACATTGCAAGGTGCAATTCTGAAATTTTTTGCTTTTTCCTGTTAATCCTAGCATGATAAAGAAGATTCAAAGAGAGTGAGATGCCAGCTCCTTTCATTCAGTCAGTAGCTTCAAACATTTCTGGTATATGAAAAACATGTTTTTCAATGGCAAAAATCAATGAATATTGTAAATGCACAAACAGTAATATCTCCACATTGCAAGGTGCAATTCTGAAATTTTTTGCTTTTTCCTGCTAATCCTAGCATGATAAAGAAGATTCAAAGAGAGTGAGATGCCAGCTCCTTTCATTCAGTCAGTAGCTTCAAACATTTCTGGTATATGAAAAACATGTTTTTCAATGGCAAAAATCAATGAATATTGTAAATGCACAAACAGTAATATCTCCACATTGCACGGTGCAATTCTGAAATTTTTAGCTTTTTCCTGTTAATCCTAGCATGATAAAGAAGATTCAAAGAGAGTGAGATGCCAGCTCCTTTTATTCAGTCAGTAGCTTCAAACATTTCTGGTATATGAAAAACATGTTTTTCAATGGCAAAAATCAATGAATATTGTAAATGCACAAACAGTAATATCTCCACATTGCAAGGTGCAATTCTGAAATTTTTTGCTTTTTCCTGTTAATCCTAGCATGATAAAGAAGATTCAAAGAGAGTGAGATGCCAGCTCCTTTCATTCAGTCAGTAGCTTCAAACATTTCTGGTATATGAAAAACATGTTTTTCAATGGCAAAAATCAATGAATATTGTAAATGCACAAACAGTAATATCTCCACATTGCAAGGTGCAATTCTGAAATTTTTTGCTTTTTCCTGCTAATCCTAGCATGATAAAGAAGATTCAAAGAGAGTGAGATGCCAGCTCCTTTCATTCAGTCAGTAGCTTCAAACATTTCTGGACGTTTTTCAATGGCAAAAATCAATGAATATTGTAAATGCACAAACAGTAATATCTCCACATTGCAAGGTGCAATTCTGAAATTTTTTGCTTTTTCCTGCTAATCCTAGCATGATAAAGAAGATTCAAAGAGAGTGAGATGCCAGCTCCTTTCATTCAGTCAGTAGCTTCAAACATTTCTGGATGTTTTTCAATGGCAAAAATCAATGAATATTGTAAATGCACAAACAGTAATATCTCCACATTGCAAGGTGCAATTCTGAAATTTTTTGCTTTTTCCTGTTAATCCTAGCATGATAAAGAAGATTCAAAGAGAGTGAGATGCCAGCTCCTTTCATTCAGTCAGTAGCTTCAAACATTTCTGGTATATGAAAAACATGTTTTTCAATGGCAAAAATCAATGAATATTGTAAATGCACAAACAGTAATATCTCCACATTGCAAGGTGCAATTCTGAAATTTTTTGCTTTATCCTGCTAATCCTAGCATGATAAAGAAGATTCAAAGAGAGTGAGATGCCAGCTCCTTTCATTCAGTCAGTAGCTTCAAACATTTCTGGTATATGAAAAACATGTTTTTCAATGGCAAAAATCAATGAATATTGTAAATGCACAAACAGTAATATCTCCACATTGCAAGGTGCAATTCTGAAATTTTTTGCTTTTTCCTGCTAATCCTAGCATGATAAATAAGATTCAAAGAGAGTGAGATGCCAGCTCCTTTCATTCAGTCAGTAGCTTCAAACATTTCTGGTATATGAAAAACATGTTTTTCAATGGCAAAAATCAATGAATATTGTAAATGCACAAACAGTAATATCTCCACATTGCATGGTGCAATTCTGAAATTTTTAGCTTTTTCCTGTTAATCCTAGCATGATAAAGAAGATTCAAAGAGAGTGAGATGCCAGCTCCTTTCATTCAGTCAGTAGCTTCAAACATTTCTGGTATATGAAAAACATGTTTTTCAATGGCAAAAATCAATGAATATTGTAAATGCACAAACAGTAATATCTCCACATTGCAAGGTGCAATTCTGAAATTTTTTGCTTTTTCCTGTTAATCCTAGCATGATAAAGAAGATTCAAAGAGAGTGAGATGCCAGCTCCTTTCATTCAGTCAGTAGCTTCAAACATTTCTGGTATATGAAAAACATGTTTTTCAATGGCAAAAATCAATGAATATTGTAAATGCACAAACAGTAATATCTCCACATTGCAAGGTGCAATTCTGAAATTTTTTGCTTTTTCCTGCTAATCCTAGCATGATAAAGAAGATTCAAAGAGAGTGAGATGCCAGCTCCTTTCATTCAGTCAGTAGCTTCAAACATTTCTGGTATATGAAAAACATGTTTTTCAATGGCAAAAATCAATGAATATTGTAAATGCACAAACAGTAATATCTCCACATTGCACGGTGCAATTCTGAAATTTTTAGCTTTTTCCTGTTAATCCTAGCATGATAAAGAAGATTCAAAGAGAGTGAGATGCCAGCTCCTTTCATTCAGTCAGTAGCTTCAAACATTTCTGGTATATGAAAAACATGTTTTTCAATGGCAAAAATCAATGAATATTGTAAATGCACAAACAGTAATATCTCCACATTGCACGGTGCAATTCTGAAATTTTTAGCTTTTTCCTGTTAATCCTAGCATGATAAAGAAGATTCAAAGAGAGTGAGATGCCAGCTCCTTTCATTCAGTCAGTAGCTTCAAACATTTCTGGTATATGAAAAACATGTTTTTTGAAAAACATGTTTTTCAATGGCAAAAATCAATGAATATTGTAAATGCACAAACAGTAATATCTCCACATTGCAAGGTGCAATTCTGAAATTTTTTGCTTTTTCCTGCTAATCCTAGCATGATAAAGAAGATTCAAAGAGAGTGAGATGCCAGCTCCTTTCATTCAGTCAGTAGCTTCAAACATTTCTGGTATATGAAAAACATGTTTTTCAATGGCAAAAATCAATGAATATTGTAAATGCACAAACAGTAATATCTCCACATTGCAAGGTGCAATTCTGAAATTTTTTGCTTTTTCCTGCTAATCCTAGCATGATAAAGAAGATTCAAAGAGAGTGAGATGCCAGCTCCTTTCATTCAGTCAGTAGCTTCAAACATTTCTGGTATATGAAAAAACATGTTTTTCAATGGCAAAAATCAATGAATATTGTAAATGCACAAACAGTAATATCTCCACATTGCACGGTGCAATTCTGAAATTTTTAGCTTTTTCCTGTTAATCCTAGCATGATAAAGAAGATTCAAAGAGAGTGATATGCCAGCTCCTTTCATTCAGTCAGTAGCTTCAAACATTTCTGGTATATGAAAAACATGTTTTTCAATGGCAAAAATTAATGAATATTGTAAATGCACAAACAGTAATATCTCCACATTGCAAGGTGCAATTCTGAAATTTTTTGCTTTTTCCTGCTAATCCTAGCATGATAAAGAAGATTCAAAGAGAGTGAGATGCCAGCTCCTTTCATTCAGTCAGTAGCTTCAAACATTTCTGGTATATGAAAAACATGTTTTTCAATGGCAAAAATCAATGAATATTGTAAATGCACAAACAGTAATATCTCCACATTGCAAGGTGCAATTCTGAAATTTTTTGCTTTTTCCTGCTAATCCTAGCATGATAAAGAAGATTCAAAGAGAGTGAGATGCCAGCTCCTTTCATTCAGTCAGTAGCTTCAAACATTTCTGGTATATGAAAAACATGTTTTTCAATGGCAAAAATCAATGAATATTGTAAATGCACAAACAGTAATATCTCCACATTGCAAGGTGCAATTCTGAAATTTTTTGCTTTTTCCTGTTAATCCTAGCATGATAAAGAAGATTCAAAGAGAGTGAGATGCCAGCTCCTTTCATTCAGTCAGTAGCTTCAAACATTTCTGGTATATGAAAAACATGTTTTTCAATGGCAAAAATCAATGAATATTGTAAATGCACAAACAGTAATATCTCCACATTGCAAGGTGCAATTCTGAAATTTTTTGCTTTTTCCTGCTAATCCTAGCATGATAAAGAAGATTCAAAGAGAGTGAGATGCCAGCTCCTTTCATTCAGTCAGTAGCTTCAAACATTTCTGGTATATGAAAACATGTTTTTCAATGGCAAAAATCAATGAATATTGTAAATGCACAAACAGTAATATCTCCACATTGCACGGTGCAATTCTGAAATTTTTAGCTTTTTCCTGGAGATTAATACTAGCATGATAAAGAAGATTCAAAGAGAGTGAGATGCCAGCTCCTTTCATTCAGTCAGTAGCTTCAAACATTTCTGGTATATGAAAAACATGTTTTTCAATGGCAAAAATCAATGAATATTGTAAATGCACAAACAGTAATATCTCCACATTGCATGGTGCAATTCTGAAATTTTTAGCTTTTTCCTGTTAATCCTAGCATGATAAAGAAGATTCAAAGAGAGTGAGATGCCAGCTCCTTTCATTCAGTCAGTAGCTTCAAACATTTCTGGTATATGAAAAACATGTTTTTCAATGGCAAAAATCAATGAATATTGTAAATGCACAAACAGTAATATCTCCACATTGCAAGGTGCAATTCTGAAATTTTTTGCTTTTTCCTGTTAATCCTAGCATGATAAAGAAGATTCAAAGAGAGTGAGATGCCAGCTCCTTTCATTCAGTCAGTAGCTTCAAACATTTCTGGTATATGAAAAACATGTTTTTCAATGGCAAAAATCAATGAATATTGTAAATGCACAAACAGTAATATCTCCACATTGCAAGGTGCAATTCTGAAATTTTTTGCTTTTTCCTGCTAATCCTAGCATGATAAAGAAGATTCAAAGAGAGTGAGATGCCAGCTCCTTTCATTCAGTCAGTAGCTTCAAACATTTCTGGTATATGAAAAACATGTTTTTCAATGGCAAAAATCAATGAATATTGTAAATGCACAAACAGTAATATCTCCACATTGCACGGTGCAATTCTGAAATTTTTAGCTTTTTCCTGTTAATCCTAGCATGATAAAGAAGATTCAAAGAGAGTGAGATGCCAGCTCCTTTCATTCAGTCAGTAGCTTCAACATTTCTGGTATATGAAAAACATGTTTTTCAATGGCAAAATCAATGAATATTGTAAATGCACAAACAGTAATATCTCCACATTGCACGGTGCAATTCTGAAATTTTTAGCTTTTTTCCTGTTAATCCTAGCATGATAAAGAAGATTCAAAGAGAGTGAGATGCCAGCTCCTTTCATTCAGTCAGTAGCTTCAAACATTTCTGGTATATGAAAAACATGTTTTTCAATGGCAAAAATCAATGAATATTGTAAATGCACAAACAGTAATATCTCCACATTGCAAGGTGCAATTCTGAAATTTTTTGCTTTTTCCTGTTAATCCTAGCATGATAAAGAAGATTCAAAGAGAGTGAGATGCCAGCTCCTTTCATTCAGTCAGTAGCTTCAAACATTTCTGGTATATGAAAAACATGTTTTTCAATGGCAAAAATCAATGAATATTGTAAATGCACAAACAGTAATATCTCCACATTGCAAGGTGCAATTCTGAAATTTTTTGCTTTTTCCTGCTAATCCTAGCATGATAAAGAAGATTCAAAGAGAGTGAGATGCCAGCTCCTTTCATTCAGTCAGTAGCTTCAAACATTTCTGGTATATGAAAAACATGTTTTTCAATGGCAAAAATCAATGAATATTGTAAATGCACAAACAGTAATATCTCACATTGCAAGGTGCAATTCTGAAATTTTTTGCTTTTTCCTGCTAATCCTAGCATGATAAAGAAGATTCAAAGAGAGTGAGATGCCAGCTCCTTTCATTCAGTCAGTAGCTTCAAACATTTCTGGTATAAAACATGTTTTTCAATGGCAAAAATCAATGAATATTGTAAATGCACAAACAGTAATATCTCCACATTGCAAGGTGCAATTCTGAAATTTTTTGCTTTTTCCTGCTAATCCTAGCATGATAAAGAAGATTCAAAGAGAGTGAGATGCCAGCTCCTTTCATTCAGTCAGTAGCTTCAAACATTTCTGGTATATGAAAAACATGTTTTTCAATGGCAAAAATCAATGAATATTGTAAATGCACAAACAGTAATATCTCCACATTGCAAGGTGCAATTCTGAAATTTTTTGCTTTTTCCTGTTAATCCTAGCATGATAAAGAAGATTCAAAGAGAGTGAGATGCCAGCTCCTTTCATTCAGTCAGTAGCTTCAAACATTTCTGGTATATGAAAAACATGTTTTTCAATGGCAAAAATCAATGAATATTGTAAATGCACAAACAGTAATATCTCCACATTGCAAGGTGCAATTCTGAAATTTTTAGCTTTTTCCTGCTAATCCTAGCATGATAAAGAAGATTCAAAGAGAGTGAGATGCCAGCTCCTTTCATTCAGTCAGTAGCTTCAAACATTTCTGGTATATGAAAAACATGTTTTTCAATGGCAAAAATCAATGAATATTGTAAATGCACAAACAGTAATATCTCCACATTGCAAGGTGCAATTCTGAAATTTTTTGCTTTTTCCTGCTAATCCTAGCATGATAAAGAAGATTCAAAGAGAGTGAGATGCCAGCTCCTTTCATTCAGTCAGTAGCTTCAAACATTTCTGGTATATGAAAAACATGTTTTTCAATGGCAAAAATCAATGAATATTGTAAATGCACAAACAGTAATATCTCCACATTGCACGTGCAATTCTGAAATTTTTAGCTTTTTCCTGTTAATCCTAGCATGATAAAGAAGATTCAAAGAGAGTGAGATGCCAGCTCCTTTCATTCAGTCAGTAGCTTCAAACATTTCTGGTATATGAAAAACATGTTTTTCAATGGCAAAAATCAATGAATATTGTAAATGCACAAACAGTAATATCTCCACATTGCAAGGTGCAATTCTGAAATTTTTTGCTTTTTCCTGTTAATCCTAGCATGATAAAGAAGATTCAAAGAGAGTGAGATGCCAGCTCCTTTCATTCAGTCAGTAGCTTCAAACATTTCTGGTATATGAAAAACATGTTTTTCAATGGCAAAAATCAATGAATATTGTAAATGCACAAACAGTAATATCTCCACATTGCAAGGTGCAATTCTGAAATTTTTAGCTTTTTCCTGTTAATCCTAGCATGATAAAGAAGATTCAAAGAGAGTGAGATGCCAGCTCCTTTCATTCAGTCAGTAGCTTCAAACATTTCTGGTATATGAAAAACATGTTTTTCAATGGCAAAAATCAATGAATATTGTAAATGCACAAACAGTAATATCTCCACATTGCAAGGTGCAATTCTGAAATTTTTTGCTTTTTCCTGCTAATCCTAGCATGATAAAGAAGATTCAAAGAGAGTGAGATGCCAGCTCCTTTCATTCAGTCAGTAGCTTCAAACATTTCTGGTATATGAAAAACATGTTTTTCAATGGCAAAAATCAATGAATATTGTAAATGCACAAACAGTAATATCTCCACATTGCAAGGTGCAATTCTGAAATTTTTAGCTTTTTCCTGTTAATCCTAGCATGATAAAGAAGATTCAAAGAGAGTGAGATGCCAGCTCCTTTCATTCAGTCAGTAGCTTCAAACATTTCTGGTATATGAAAAACATGTTTTTCAATGGCAAAAATCAATGAATATTGTAAATGCACAAACAGTAATATCTCCACATTGCAAGGTGCAATTCTGAAATTTTTGCTTTTTCCTGTTAATCCTAGCATGATAAAGAAGATTCAAAGAGAGTGAGATGCCAGCTCCTTTCATTCAGTCAGTAGCTTCAAACATTTCTGGTATATGAAAAACATGTTTTTCAATGGCAAAAATCAATGAATATTGTAAATGCACAAACAGTAATATCTCCACATTGCAAGGTGCAATTCTGAAATTTTTTGCTTTTTCCTGCTAATCCTAGCATGATAAAGAAGATTCAAAGAGAGTGAGATGCCAGCTCCTTTCATTCAGTCAGTAGCTTCAAACATTTCTGGTATATGAAAAACATGTTTTTCAATGGCAAAAATCAATGAATATTGTAAATGCACAAACAGTAATATCTCCACATTGCAAGGTGCAATTCTGAAATTTTTGCTTTTTCCTGTTAATCCTAGCATGATAAAGAAGATTCAAAGAGAGTGAGATGCCAGCTCCTTTCATTCAGTCAGTAGCTTCAAACATTTCTGGTATATGAAAAACATGTTTTTCAATGGCAAAAATCAATGAATATTGTAAATGCACAAACAGTAATATCTCCACATTGCAAGGTGCAATTCTGAAATTTTTTGCTTTTTCCTGGTAATCCTAGCATGATAAAGAAGATTCAAAGAGAGTGAGATGCCAGCTCCTTTCATTCAGTCAGTAGCTTCAAACATTTCTGGTATATGAAAAACATGTTTTTCAATGGCAAAAATCAATGAATATTGTAAATGCACAAACAGTAATATCTCCACATTGCAAGGTGCAATTCTGAAATTTTTTGCTTTTTCCTGCTAATCCTAGCATGATAAAGAAGATTCAAAGAGAGTGAGATGCCAGCTCCTTTCATTCAGTCAGTAGCTTCAAACATTTCTGGATCTTTTTTCAATGGCAAAAATCAATGAATATTGTAAATGCACAAACAGTATTATCTCACATTGCAAGGTGCATTCTGAAAATTTTTTGCTTTTTCCTGCTAATCCCAGCATGATAAAGAAGATTCAAAGAGAGTGAGATGCCAGCTCCTTTCATTCATTCAGTAGCTTCAAACGTTTCTGACGTTTTTCAATGGAAAAATTCAATGAATATTGTAAATGCACCAAAACAGTTAATA